>NC_056747.1:422263969-422563969 GCF_019279795.1 Protopterus annectens | reverse complement strand
TCATATTCCATGATGTCCCTGTGTAGTTTACCTATTTTACGTTGCATAACCACATTACATTTTTCATCAATTTCATGCCTAATATTGTAATATTGTTGCTTCTCTTCCTTAATACTAAATATTAGGTCATTTTTGATAGCTCCATCCATTTCATCAATGTCTTTAGTCAAACACTTAATATTTCTTTCATTTTCTTCTATTATTAATTTAACAACATCTAAACCACATTGATTAAAAACCTTAAGCAAATTTTTATGAAAAATAGAACCACTGATAACATTGTTTGGATATTTACAGATACGCAAACCTTTTGGAACAATTTCCTTTTTTAAGCATTCTGATAAGTATGCATTTTCTATATGTAAAGTTTTGAACCTAGTCATAAGGCCTTTAAGCTTGTCAATTTTAACCACATAAGTCTCTCCTTCTTGTCTGTCCAAACCAACATATGTGTCAATACCAAAGTCAATATTCTTATTCAACCAGTCTCTGGTGCTGACATGGTTAGAACAATCAGTACCTTTGCTTAAATCCGTACGAGTTGGTTTCTTCCGTTGAGCTCCTACAGCTGTTCCACGGCGCTCATTAATCGCTTCAATCCCTTCAGATTCGACACCCAAGATGTTTGGAGTGAGTAAAGGATTAAAATTAGTTGCTGAACCCTCGGAAAAGTCGCCGGCGTCGTCTTCTTCGCCCATAAGCTGCCTCTTCCGTTTGCTTCTACTGTTGTACTGCAATACCTCCTCGAGCACAGGTTCATCGCAACCAAACTTAGCTTGACTCCCTAACATCCTGTGGCAAAGGGGAGTGAGTAGATCTATGAGCTCGGTCAACTGTCCAATCAGCTTCCTTGATTGGCCGAGCTCCTCCGATGCTTCCAAACTCATTGCTGTCCTTTTCTTTGAGAAAGTTTCCTTAGCCCAGAGAACTCACGAACCAGTAAAAAACAACAACTGAAAGCACTTGAAAGTACCCACAAACACCGAACAAGTGCTATGAGCCAAAGGAAACTGCAAACCACGAGTCCACTTCAAATCATTTAATAACCAGCTCCACGGACCATACACATTAACGCAGTTGCATAAAACAAAATCCCAGCGTTTTCATCCAATCACTTGGACTTCATCAGACAATGTACTTCCATTTAATTAATCTATATATATTAAGTTACCAACCCTCCAACCAATGTAAATCCCCCAAAGACATTCAAAATAAACCTATGAACCAACAAGCCTCATTAATATTAACATTAAGTTAAAACCTGACTAAAAAAATGCATGTGCATAACTTTTAAAATGTCTGAATGTGTTTAAAACCTATAAACATATAAATATATATAAATACAATACATAAATACATAAATTAATTTAATTACAAAAATTCATACGAACATTATATAATAAAGTGCTTGTGCTTACTAATTTCCTTGTTAGCATATATACATAAATACATAAACAATACATACATATATAAATAAGCAACACCCACCATCAGTTAAACCTAAAATAAATAAATAGACATACCAGCCTGCCCATCTAATCAGTTAAATCCTAAAATAAAATACTCCAGCCTTCTCTTATACATGTCTTTGATTGCTGATATCTGAGATCTGATGGGTCAGAGTTTCAGAACCTGACCAAAACTCTTTAGTCAGTACCTCATCAGTTTTTTTTTTTTTTTACTTATTCCTGACTTCTGAAGTTTTCTTTTTTTCTTACTCCTCTCAATTGATTCTTGCCATTAGTTTTGTTTTAGCTCTAGCTGTTTAGAAATAATCTTATTTTGTTAAATTTTATGTATATAAATTGGGTTTCTTCTTGAATTCAGTTGATGTTCATTGAATCTTTCCTCCTGTGGTAAACATGTTGTTTAATTTATTTTATTCTGTGTATCTTCTTTGAAAGACACCAGTCCTCCTTGTGTTATTTTTCTTCTACGGAGACCATGATGTTGCGCCATATTTTAACGTCTTACTGACCAGTGCTGTAAACAGGGGTACTGATTTCCTCTGTGTCGTTTGCACCATGCTGCAGACCTTTTTAATTCTATGGTTCCATCTGCCTCCTCCTCTGTGAGCCTCCACTGTCAAACTGTTATTTGAAATTATACTCAGGATTTTGTATTTGGTATCCTCTAATATTTTTGTCCTGCTGCTGAATAAGTATATAACATTTACTTTTCCATATCTTGCCAACCATGTTATTTAATGACCAAAATACTTATTCTATTTATGGCCTGTTTTGCTCTGTTCTGACTTGTTCATAACCAGGGTAGCCAGTTGATATCATTTTTACATTTTGTGTGTCTCACACTAGGATTGTCTTTTAAATCTTGCTTGTGCAAAGTAACAGATGAGGTTGGAATACAGAGCCTTAAGGATCTCATTTACTCCTTTTACACTTAATGTCACCTATTTTTACTGTCTACATCTGCACATACAACTGTTTTCTGGTCCATGTCATAAGATAAGGATTTACCTTTAGGTACCATTGTTCTCTGTAATCTATTATAATCCAGTCTTTCAAACACCTTACTGAAATCACAATAAATTGCATCTGTATGAATTCTAGAAGCTGTAGCTTTGCCCCCAATTGGATAGACTTGTACTTTACCTAAGTACTTTGATCCCCTAGTCAGACACAATCTATTCATTCCTTAAACCTTGGATTTTTCCCAGTGCTTGGATGAGAATACTAGAGTGTGCCATCATTCAGACAATTGTGAGGGTTGTTTTTACCCTTGTTGGCATTCTGGAAATGAGGACATTTGTAATGGTACTAGCCCATCATTGGTGGGAAGACATGGTCAGCATCACACCACCAAGAAGGCCCACAACTCCTTCTCTATGTGAGTGCACATTTCCACATACCTGTGCTGAAGGCTATTACCAGGTGGTGGCTTGATAAGCCTAATTCCTGCCTTAGGCTGCATATTTGAATTACTGTCCATCCTCTTAGGGGTCATGACAGTGTATTACCAACTCCAGACCATCCTCCACTCCACCCCAGGATGGGCATGCGCATTCTCCCCTGTCACCTCTTTCAGGCACCTTAGCCTCTAATCAGACTCATGTCACCTGTGCCAGAGTCAGAGTTTTATCCCTCTGTGGCACCAGAAATGGCCATACACTGCCAAGGTGTGTGATCTCACTTCAGTAAAGGTATTTCAGTCTGCTTCAGTTATCTTTCTCTCACTGAATTTCTCTTTCAGGATTTCAACCACCCAAAATTCCACAGACTTTTCCATGGAGCATAGTAAACTCTTTGGTCTGTAGTTTAAGATTTCTTCTACTTTCTCTTATTTTAAACACTGAGACAGCTGTTGTCTTCCATTCCTGTAATGCCATTGACTGATACAGACTTTCTGTGAAGAAATGCTGCTAGCACTTCAAATGTTCTTCCTATTACTTCTTGAGTATGCGTGTTATCAGACCAACTACAGGATGACTATTTTTGTTTTCTTCACCATATCCTCTGAGAGGTTTAAAGCTGAGTTTCATTAACATATTGTATTTCAGATATTACTTTCCATCAATGCCCAAACATGGTTCTTATCTTGTATGTAGTTTTATTAAGGGAATGCCATTGTTCTCTTTTCCATTAACTGATCTTACATTTTAAAGAATGTTTTCCTTTCATCTTCCAGATATCTTGCATATTATTATTTTTAACTTGCTTCCTTGCCTTCATATGATCCTCACTTATTGTGCTCCTATTGCATACCTTTGTTTTCTTAAAAAGCCTCTTTCTCCTGTTTATCATTCTATTAATTTCCCTGGGTATCTTACGTCTCCTTCCCCAAACTGTTTTCCTTTTTTTTTTGCTTTCCATCCACTCTTTACCATTTGAGATGATCTCATTTCTATGAATTTAGTTGCATTTTTAACTCTAGTTAAATGCAGTATTTTGTTCTGATATTTCAAAATATAACTTTTAATACTTCCAGATTGTATTACATCAGACTTCTATCTTAACTCACCGTGAGATTCCAGGGGAATGTATGTTGCAACACCATCAGTGACCCTTATTAGCACAATGCACTCTGCATTAGACTGAATTCTTTTTGTATGAACACAAATATCCAATACATTACCACTTTATGGACATTACTTTATTGTTCTACTTTCGATTCTTCTCGGAATTTTTTTTATATAGCAAACCATACTAATTCTTTACCTTCCTACTGTGACTTGTCAGCGACTGTCAGATTGAAATCTTTTAGAAGCAGATTATATGTGGAGCAAGTCCTGAAGTATTAAAGGAAAGTGGATAAGAATGACCAGCTCTTTCAAAAAAAGCATATGGAGGCCTGATATTGTAGATCCAGTACTTTTTCCCCCAAGTTCATTTACTAAAGTTAACTAACAGATGGACTTCAAAGTTTGTGTTTTAGTGTTTACATCTGTTACTTCTATGTTGTCTAATATTAAGTGTCACTCCTCCTTGTATTATGTTTAGTCACAGACTCTGATAGTAAAATCAAAATCAAGTTAATAAGCAGAACTTACCTTTAGCAGAAAATATGTGTAGTCAGAATAAATTTTGTCAAAAGCTAGAACAAATTATTTTTTTCCAACTACAAGTTAAATGAGCAAATGCCCAAAGCACAGAAGGCTGAAAAAGTAATCTGCAATAGTGTTTTGCATGGGGGCAAGACCCCTTGCACCGCCTGATATGGAGAAGACCCTGCATACCACCAAACTTAAGTAAACAAATTCCACAGTCACACCAACTTGAAGAAGAGAGACTGTTCCAAAATGAATGTAATCAGTTCAGGTGCAAACTTCTAAATCATAGTAGCAGGCATTTCTTATGAAAAAAGAGATTACCAAGGTGTTCCTTAGCCTTATTGATTAACGCTAACCCTTAGTAACTAGCCAGACTATCAGTAAATGTATGCATGACAGGGCAAAAACATGATACACCGTCACAGACATACTCCAAAAATCAGAGAACTAAACTGCTGCTCAGGTTTCTACCAGTAATGCAGGTACGATATTCATGCAACTAATTCCATACTAAATGCTCCTTCTATTAATTGACCTTCTTACTAAAATAACCACCCCCACTTACATTCAAACAAATGAATTATCTACCAAATGAACTGTGCCTGTTTTGTTAGCTGTGTTTCAGATTCAGGCATGCTGCTACCACCCAAATGTTGTCCTGAAGTAGCCACATTGCTAGCCTCTGTTGGAAGTGTGGGCATTTGCTGGATTTTTTCCCCTACTGATGTCCTCAGGTGCTTGTCTCTATACCTGTTTGCATACAATTGCATGCACACACAAATTGCTATATCACAAAAGATATTTTCTATTAAAATATCTGCTGATCAGGCACTGCCACCCTCTTGTTTCCCTTTCCTCCTCCTCAATCCAATAGAGCACTGGCCAGTGGTACCTGAAAAGATGTCCCTCTCATCACCCTAATTGGAGTGGATTGCCCAGGCAAGTATATGTTACTGTTAACAACTTCATGATTAACAATAACTCTGTTGATATTATATCTCTCTTACAAACAGTTTCCATGCCATTGTGATAGTTTGGAACAGGCAACCTGCCACTAACAGGGTACCACCTTTGCCAGTTCCATCATGGGGTTTGTGTTCCCTACTATGTCAGTGTGGACATTTGAACTGTACATGCCCCACTTGGTTACATTGGTAGCTTTTAACCTTAATACCTTGACATGTACTGGGAACAGTGGCTTTCTCCTTTACCTATGGAACCTGCTGTGATGGTTTAGTCTTGCCCCTTGTGTAATGAAAACTAAACCCACTTTGAACAGTTGTGCCCTGCTGGCTAAATAAACATTACCCTTTCGACCCATCTTTTCATCCTTGATATATTTCCATTCTGTCAATCTGGCTCCATGTCCTCAGGCAAAGTACTAAAGTCTTTGCTCCCTTTTCAGGCAGTCTCCTGATATTTCAAAAGTAATTCAACATTCAGTCACCCATTTATTAAAGTAAGTTCTTAGTTCTGAAATGAAATTACTGACAATGTTATCTGCTATTTTTCTATATTACCTAAACTGAAAGCTTCAGAAGTTATATGTTCATACAATTCTTGATTTTAACATAATGCAGGCAATTGGTATCACTTAATTAACTAATAGCATGCATTGTCTTCCCATGAGTAGAGGGATTAAAAACCTCTCACATTACCCCTGGTCTATTTAGTACTAATTATGCACCAAACAACTGAATAAAAATGTCAAAATCTTCCCTATCTCTATACTGAAGAAATCATTCAGTACTGACTTTGGCATCCAGGGTTGGGTTTTCACTCCTGATACTCACATACATCTGATGAAGATTGAGCAACTCCTTGTCATGTTGATGCTAGTTGTCTTTTTCTGCAACTTCTGCCTCTCTCTGCTGTTACTCACTTTACATTTTCAAATATTTCATTCTTTTGGCTGCTTTGAGACATTTCACCTCCAGCTTTAGCCTCTCCAGTTCAAGCTGTATTTCGGTATCAGCTGGGGACATACTGAGTTATTCTTTTTCTTTAGACTGCACTTTTACAGGTTTAGTGGACTGAACATTGGCTAAACCCAACACATATGTCAGCACATCCTTGGTCAGACATGCATGCATGGAGCCCATTTGATTTACACTCTTTAACCAGCTGTAGCAGTAGCATTTTTTATACTCTGCATTCATTGTATGTGTATGTACATTAGAGCATTTGTAGTCTGTCTACAGATACTATTAAAACAGTTTGTATTGATTTTCTGTATTTTTGCACAGCTTGTTATCTGCAAGAACAGGTAGGCTGTTGATAGTAGTATCCTAGAGCAGCTGGGGAAAATGGATGAATAGGGGTATGTGAAACAATAAAGAGCTGTTTTTTATATACGCATAGAAACTTGGAATGCCTTGCATACTGATATTGTGTGGGTTGTCCCTTTTTAACTTCTCCAAACGTTTTGAGGTTCTAACACCATTTTTGTTAACTGGGTAGTATGTAGCACATGATAGCCATTTAAACAGCAATTAGTACAATATATGTACTATTTTTTATTATTATTCACTAAAAAAGATTTAGCTTTATTGTGAAATAATTGTTTTAAGTTGTTAAAAGATCTGGACTTGTTGCATTCCTGAAAATGTGTATGGTACATGATGAAACATGTAAAGATATACAACGCTAGTACTTTTTCTTTACTATTATTATTAGTATTTTTATATACTTCTTAACTTGTTGGTCTGACAGCAAATTGTACTACTTAGTGCAATTGCCTTTTTCTACAGAGAAGCAAGATGGAGAGTAACATGTCTGTCATGATTGTATATGGTGCATTTATTTCTACACAAACTAACAATTTAGTTTTCTTTGTATGAGGATCATTTATTCTTCCCTGTTGTTGTTATTCTTCATGACTGTCGTTATTATTTACTATTATGTATTATTAATATTTTCTCTCTCTCAAGTGTCAATCTAATCCCATTCTCAAGATGAAGCGAAGAAAAGAGAGTAGTGCTGCTTTTAGAAAAAAGATAAAGGTGAGGGAAGAAGTATTAAAAAAGAATGAAGGTGCACTATTGCAATACCTCAAGTCATGAAGAAATACTATTACTCTTGCACCTGAAGCAGTTTCTGAATTAAAACCAACTTTAAGTTCAGGTAGCTCATCAACTTCAAGAGATGAAGTATGTGACGAACAACAAATTCTGACCGTTAACTTAAAAGATGTTGGTACTGGCCAAGCGAGATTAATGATGGCACACACAAATGTTACTGGTAAATCAAGGTGCATCTGTAGTTCAGCACCTCAGTTCTCATTTTGGTGAAGTGATTCATCAGGGTGCATCAATCAAAGGATGAAACAGAAAACTTACATGCAACTGTTTCTTTTGAACCCTACCAAATGGTGAAAAATGTTGAGATCGTGGTTGATGTACTCTCCTTCCAAGGAAGCTCTTTACTGCTTTTCTTGCAGACTGTTTTTGGACAGAAGTTATTCGGGTTTTGATTCTGTGGATGGATTCAATATGTGGTGGAAACTGAATCCTAAAATATTCAAGCATGAATCCAATGTGGCCATGTTTGGAAAGTCACACAGTGGAAGGAATTGGAAATTAGGATTAATTGTGAGGAACTCTTAATAAAAAAATTAGGAAGTTATTGAAAACAAAGTGAAGAAGTGGAGGCAAATCCTTTCAAGATTGTTAGACCTAATTAGATTCCTAGCAAAAGAAAATGTGGCATTATGGGGTCACCAAGAAGGAATTAACAGTGAAACTGATGTTGATTCTAAATTGATGGGAAATAGAGGAAATTTTTTAGAATTAGTATATTTGTTGGCAAAATATGACCCACTGCTTCGAGAGCATATTCTCAGAATCCAGCTGGGAAATAAATTTGCTAAATCTTATATATCATTTACTATCCAAAACGAATTTATAGAAATTGTGGGAAATAAATTAAGAAGCAAAATCATAGAACAAGCTAAACACACCAAGTACTATTCTGTAATATTCAACAGCACTCCTGACATTTCTCATAAGGATCAGATGAGCCATGTTGTGTGCTATATTATGATTGATGGAGATAAAGTAAAGGTAGTAGAATCATTTGTTGATTTTATTGAAACAAGAGGTAAAACTGCCAAGAATATTTCAAGTATGATTTTGGAAAAACTAGAACATCAATGAATTGATATTCAAAACTATAGAGGACAAGCTTATGACAATGCTGCTGTGAGGGCTGGACAATACACTGGTGTTCAGAGACACATAAAAGAAGTTAATAGAAAATCAGAGTTTGTTGCATGTACCAGTCATATGCTGAATTTGGCTGGTCTACATGCATTTTCTGTTGCTATAAATTCTTTTACCTTTTTTGGAACTTTGGAGCATTTGTTCATGTTTTTTTCATCCTCAACTCATCTTTGGGATATTCTGACTGTGGTTACTTGTCAAAGTCTTGTGAATATAATAGAAACACAGTGGAGTGCAACGGGAGAAACTGTAAGTGTCGTAAAAAAGTTCTCAGGCATTTTAAAAGCTTTCGAAAATTTAACTAGTGAAGAAGAAAATACAGTTACCAGCTTAGATGCTGGCGTACTAATTGCTGGGTTGCAATTGTTTTCCTCTCTGTGCTTCCTTGGCCTGTGGGAATCCATTCTTCTAGAAATTAATGACACACAGACTTACCTACAAACTAAAGGATTAAATATACAGCATTGTGATATAAAACTTGAAGCTTTAAAAGCAGTTTTAATTGAAAATAGGGATGAGCTAGTGAAAAGTGCAATAACATATGTCAAAGAAGTTTGTAATGATCTAGGAATAGTCATGGAGAAGTGTCAACATCGATTTAGAAAGAAGAAACAAATGTTTGGTGAAAGATCAAGTGATGATGCTGAATTACCATATGAAACTGAATTGCAAAGCAAAATGTTTTCTTCACTGGATAGAGTGGTTCAAGAAATAACTATAAGATTTCAACAGCTTTTTGCTGAGAAATAAGCATTCCTTACTCCATCAAATCTTTTGAATGATGACTACGAGTGTCAACTACATCATGATGATCGCAGTGACATTGATAAGGAAGAGTTCCTCACTGAAAGGAAAAGACTTCAAAGTTTCATTGCTAATGCTGCTAAGCAAGACAAAACAGAGACATGGAGGTAAAGCCCCCTTGAACTTTTACAGTTTATTCAGAAATACAGTCTTGGGAATTCAGTTCCAAATCTTGTAATACTGCTGTGAATTTCCTCACAATTGCTGTTAGTCTTGCTAGCTGTAAGAGAAGTTTCTCTAAACTAAAGCTGATAAAAAAAATACTTGAGATCTACTATGAGCACCTTGCATTTAAGATACCTTGTTATACTGTCTATAGAACACCAACTGACAGACAAAATAGACTTTGATAATGTTATCAATGATTTTGCTAAAAGAAAAGCAAGAAAAATAGTATTGTAGATTGTTGTAATTAATAATTATTTAAAAGAATAGTTAAAAAATCCATTCTTATTTATTTTTCCAGATGTCATTTTCACTTTTTGTGTAACAATGATGTGTAGTATGTTTTATTTTGTGGTGGCCAGCAAACTCAGTTAGCCCCGGGCAGCACAAACTCTAGCTATGCCATTGGCAAGAGTGATAACAGATTTTGGTTGCAAAACTGTTTTGAAGATTATGTAAGTCTCATTATAAAGAGCTATTCAACCACTAGCATTTCCACAAAGTGAGCAAGCAACTTTCCCAAACAGCTTTTTATCCTTCTGTCACAGGTGTCCTCTGGCATGTTGTGTACTTCCCTAGGCCAGACCAGACGATGTGTCTTGTGTGGTTCTGTGATGGCTATACAGACATTTACAATGTTTAGACATGCAAATGTACTAATGATCACAATGATCAAATTCTGGACTGTTTGAGTGGCATAGAAAAGACCCAATGAGTATTCAGGATGAGGGTCCTTTTGTAGTTAGTGTGTTATTTTATGTCACTAAGTTGTCCCTAAATGCAGGATGTTGCTTTAATGCTGAATTCAGTTTGGTGTAGAAGAAATACCTAACTTATGACCAATAATTTTCAGCATTAGTTTATCATTTCTCCATGAGAAAAAAGTTTTTGAAAGGAAAAACATGTGAATGCAGTTGTAGCATCAATTGACATCTCCCTCCTTGACCCTTTCTACCACTGTACCCTAGCATAAACCCATTATTTATGGACCCTTGACTTTTCCCCCAACCAGCCTGGTTTAAATATATCTCAGCCTGTGTGTATGTATAATATACTTCCCTATACTCTATAATTCAGAATTTCCTTAAAAGACTGTACAAGTATATTTACTGCAAGGTTCTGCACCTCCCACCTTCAGTCCTTTCATCATACCTATCTCTTCTGTTGCCATTTAATTACCCATACTCCCAGTCTTCACCGTATCTACACCCCATTTGACCTCTAACTTTTTTTACATATATTCTCAACCAATTATTTTGTCACACAAGACTGTACTCCTCAGCATCTAAATAAGCTTAGTTATTTCTTCCTTCTCTTCTTCATTGCTTTTCTTTTGGTTCTGTATCATCATCATTATCATCATCTTTCGGCTGTTCCCATTAGGGGTTGCCACAGTGGATCATCTGTTTCCATTTCTTCCTGTCTTCTGCATCTTGCTCTGTCACACCAACCACCTGCATGTCCTCTCTCACCATGTCCATAAACCTTATCTTAAGCCTTCCTCTTTTCCTGTTACCTGGTAGATTCATCCTTAGCATCTTTTTCCCAATATACTCAGCATCCCTCCTCAGCACATGTCCAGACCAATGTAATCTTGCCTATCTGGCTTTGTCTCCAAACCTTCCAACCTGGGCTGACCCTCTAATATACTTATTCCTAATCCTGTCTGTACTCTCTTCTTCACCTCTCTTCCACACTCATCATTACTCTGAACTATTGATCCCAAGTATTTAAACTCATCCACCTTCACCACCTCTACTCCTTGCATCCTCACCAATTCTCTATCCTCCCTCTCATTCACACACATGTATTCTGTATAATACCATTATTTAGTTATTAAAACTTAGCAGTACCATTACAGTAAAGTAAATGTTTAATTTTTTGCCAGCTTGTTTCATGAGATATACCTTTATAATGTCCCTTAGATGCTTTTGTGATCATCTCAATATAGGTAATTAAATATAGAAGTAATAGGGCTTATTCTCTTGTAATCAATCATGTAGCCACTTGTGATAAAAAAAATCTCATATTTCATGATGAATATTGCACAGTATCTTCATAAATTGACATATCTTCTTTACATCCTTTTTTCCAACAATGTACTTTATATTGCATTTGACTGTTAAATGACAAAAAAAAATAACTAGAATTGCATATTACTTCTTTATATTATTTTAAAAGGCATATTGCTAGCCAGCTCCATCGATAGACAGATAATGCTGAACCAGCTCTAATTATTGGCCCAAGCTCTGAAGAAGCTAGTCATGGAGACAGAAGAATTATAAGGAATAGCCTTTATGCCTCCCTTGGGGTGGGGGAGGGTTGAGGAATGCATGCCTGAAATGTGGTCCCTGTTTTGAATCCATGTGAGAAATTAGGACTCAATAGAGGTGCTTTTATACAATCAGAGAAGGACCATTTGAGTGGCAAATCACTCATAAAAACAAGAGACATGCCCACTTCTTGCCAACCTATTGGGGTATATTTTGTGGATGTGGAAGGTGTGAAAACACCCAATCCTTAACAGATGACAGCAATACACCCATTGCTCATCCCATGACTCTAAAACTACTGTAAAAGGGTTCTTATATCTCGGGAATAAGCAGGCCAATAGGGTGCTGGGTTTTGGGTTTATGGGAAGGGGCTTCAATGATTACAAGAATCAGGATCAAAAATCAACCAAACTAGACAGCTAGCTAGTTGGAATGGTAGGCAGGTATACTGAATTCTTAAAAAAACAAAACAACAATAATTTTAGTTAGACTTCCTGACATGGATGTGAGCATTTGTTTATGTTATTCAGTAGGTAAAAACAAAATGAAAACTGCAGCAAAACTAGAACTTCCACTGAGTGACCTCCCAAACCTCTTGTATCAGAGGCACAGGGAGTTTTCATTTTGTTTTTACTGACTGCTTTTTCAGTGACCTTCTCACTCATTATATTATTCAGTGAGAAAATATTTAAGCCAGTTATTTAAGTTATGTTTTCTGTAAATTGTCCATCTTGTTTCAAATAGTCTGTTATGAATTTTGTCCTATATAGTTTTACATTACATCTCAGTTTTCATATAGACAGTTTTGCCGCTTTGAAAAAGAAGTGACAGAAGAAGTGCAAAAATATAAAGAACAAAACCTACAGATTTTTGAAAATTATTAAAATGAGGTATGGACATAGGAAAGAAAAAGGGATCTAATACGGTGCAATATTTATCCAAAGGAGAAAGCCAAACTAAGCAATACAAAAAAGCAACTCCGAAGATATTTGAAGAGAAATACAGGCAAAGGCACCCAGATAAGGAAAATGTCACAATACAAAAATAAACAAAAATAAAATCACAAAGGAGGAATGTTAAGCAGAAAATTAGTAAAGCAGAAGTTAAACGAATAGAAAATGATGTTACCTGCGAAGTGAAAGATTTAGTGTAGGAAGTCAGTTATGTCATAGCATGATATAGAAATGAGTCCCCATATTAAGAAGAAACAGGTGGAGTGTGAGACATTTGAAGATGAAACATGGATATGAAAAACAAAAAGAGATTTAATATGGTGAAATATTTATGCAAAGGAGAAAGCAAAAGTAATTAAAAAAAAGCACCATCAAAAATATTTGGAGAGAAAAACAGGCAAATGAATACTGACATTGAAAATTTCACAATACAAAAAAAAATAAGAAAACAAAGGGGGGAAGTATAAAGGAGGATTAGTAACGGAGAAGTTAAAGAAATAGAAACTAAAGTTATGGATTACCTGCAAAGTGAATGATTTAGTATATAAATTCCAATTCAGGTAATGTCACAGCATGATGGAACAGTGAAACCCCAAATTAGGGAGAAACAGGTGGAATGGGAAGCATCTGATCACTTGCTACATGAAGATACTCTGGAGCCTTCAGCAGGAAACCATTACAGAAGTTCAGTTGGAGTGGCATAGTGAGTGAAGGGGCAGGAAACAGTGGCAACTCTGACATAGTCTGTGTTGTGGAGTTATGGGCCAATGAGGTCTCATATGATAGAGCAGGAGATGATGCAGATGAAGAGAATATGTCACAGGAAGGCAGTCTGGAACTTTCTATAGAATGTCCACAAGAACGAAACAACAAAGAATGTGCCCTCTGTTTAGAAGAAAATAATCTAAGGGAAGAGTTGCTTGATTTAATAGATATGGATAGACATATTAATTCTGATAAAAGAAATAGATTACAGAAAGTAAATAAGACCCAAAATGTTAGAACGCTGATAAAACAGATGAACACAGTAATCAAGACTATTATCATAAATTCTTGTGATAGAGCAAAATATGATATATTACTGTGCAGCTAAATTAATGACAGACAAAATGCTACTAGAAAAATGCAGAACAATAAGGGACAGGAAGGAAAGAACTAAAATGTTGTCATGGAAGAATCAAATAGAGAAAACTATAAAGTAATTAAGGCAAGAAGTGTCACTGTTAGAAGAATATAAAGGAAGGAACTGATAAAAATATTTAAAAAGATAGACAAGGTAAAAGCAATGTACAGTATCAGAACAGACCAGGATTTATTGTACACTGTTACAAATAATAAACTAAAGATATCAGCACAGGCAGAAAAAAAAATACATGCACAGATGAACATAAAGAAAAGTACAAAATAACCAATTTGTTGATGACCCAAAAGGTTTTATAGAGAATTGGAAAACAAATCAAAAGGAATAGAATCATCACCAAAAAAGAAGAAATGGAAACATTTTGGAGAAATATTTATGAAGATCCTGTGGAACACAACAAAAATGCTGAATGGATAGAAGAAGTAAAAGAAACAGTAAAAAGTTCAGATGTACAGGACATGAAATGGAATGAAGTAACAGCCAGACAAATTGAAACAAAATTAGCAAAAGCTCCTACATGGAAAACCCAAGCCCAGATGTTGTACCTAACTTCTGGCTAAAAGTATTAGCATCTTTACACGAAGATTTATCCTTTAGTAAGAACTACTTATATGCTCATCCTGAACAGACACCAACTTGGCTAACAGGAAAATTATACTCCTCCTTAAGAGTGAACCTATAAGTCATCCTAAAAACTAAAGAGCAATAACTGACATTCTGTCAGTGTACAAACTTTAAAGTGGAACTGATACTGACAAGAGTTTAGAGTCATTTAGAAGAAAAGTCAATCACTGCAGTAGAACAAAGGGGAAAATACGGAATAAAGAATTATTTTTTTGCTAAATAAAATCATAATGGAGAATTGTAAAAAAGGGAAGAGTCTAAATTTGGTATAGATTAAAAAAACATTTAACAGTATCCCACATTCATGGATAAGGGAGTGCTTAGAGAGGTATAAGATACATTCTACACTGAGCAATTATATTACAGTGACTCTGAAACAGTGGCAAACCATTTTGCAATCAAGTCATGAGAATGGCAAATTATTATCCCAGTGATGAAAATTTGAAAGGAGATATTCCAGGTCATGGTTACCATATGGCTCCCAGAAAGCATCCCAGTGTGAACACTTCTCATCTTTTTTTTTTTTTTGTGGATGACTTAAAACTGTATAATTCATCAGATGAGAAGTTGAAAGCACAACTGCCAATTATTAAAACATTCTCAGATAATATAACACTGTCATTTAGTTTTGATAAATGTGCAAAAGCAACATTTAAAGCAGGAAAGTTGCAGAACCAAGAAAATAGTTTGGGACAGGAATGTGATGTAAAGGAACTTGAGCAGGAAGACGTGTATAAAAATTTGGGAATTGATGAAGGATCGGCAATAAAATATGAATAAATGTAAATAAAACTCAGTAAGGAATACTTCAGAATACTAAAACTAATATTAAAGACAGCCCTGATATCTAGGAACAAAGTCCAAGCTATAAATCAATTTGGTCTTCCTGTTTTAACTTTCAATTTTGGTGTAATTGATTAGCCCCAAAATAGTATTGGATCAGTTGGACAGAAAAACATGAAAAATACTTGACTCTTATCAAATGGTATATAAAAATCAGTGTTTACCAAGATTATATAGCCCTCATTCTGGAGGAGGTAAGGGCCTCCACAAAATTGATTACATATACAGATCTGCACTCATGGGACTGCTACATATCTACTGACTTCACCAGACCCAAACATAGGAGATGAAGTCTAAGATGACTTCCCTGTTTTGTTTAGCAGAAGCATATCAGGGTCAAGCAGTAATGGAAATCAAACCAGAAGCAAGCAAAAATCAGGCAGTGAATGAATGTGCCAAAAAACAAATGAAAGACTATAAGGAGAAGGATCAGATGAGAAGGCAAGAAATGTGGAAGAGGCATAAATATTGTTGCAAGTGCAGGACACTCCTGGAACAACCTTAGGTTGATTAGGATTTGACACAGCAATTGTGAAGGACAGGTGAATTTAAACCAAGAGATGAAAGGTTAATATTGGCAAGTCAAGGATAACAGACTATGTAAAAGTTGGTTTACAAAGTCCATGGAACACGTGCGAGGAAACAGACAAATACAGGTTCTGTAGAACAGAACTGGAAACAGTTGCACTTCTTGTTACTGAGTGTGATACACTAATGACAGAGGGCCTGTATACTGAAAGGTAGAATAATGTGGCAAGACTGTTGCACTGGGGATTGTGCAAACATTACAGTACAGAAGTAGCTGAGAAGGACTGGGAACATGAGTCACAAAGCATTATAAAGAATGATACAATTTATATCACATGGCATCACCCATTACCAACAGTTCAAAAATAGATGTGAGGAAAACAGATATAGTAGTCCATGAAAAGAAGACAAAAGTAGCATTGATCACTGAAATTTCTACACCCAAATATTAGAGTGTCATAAGTACAGAGAGACACAAAGCCATAAAATACCAACATTTGAGGCAGAAACAAGAGCATTATGAAGAAAGATACCAGTTCCAATTGTAGTAGGAGCAATGGGTCTCATAAAAAAGAATTTACAGTCATATTTAGATATGCTACTAATACATGTGAATTACAGGTGTCAGTTTTCCCTACATTGTAGGTGCTGCGAAGATCACTTCTGGCTGACATCAAAGGTTGAAACAATTACATGAACTTTAATCATACTCTGACTTAGGAATGGGGTCCATTACCATCATGGTATTAAAAACCCAAAGATATGGAGAAATTAAACTGTCAAAAACAAAAATTCAGTTATGACAATATAACAAAACGCTAATAAAAGAAACTCATGGAACAAATCACCATTTGTTTCTAGATAAAGCTATAATAGAGAATTGTAAAAAGGGAAAGAATCCAAGTATGGCATGGAGAGATTACAAAAAAAGCAGTTGACAGCATCCCACATTAACGGATAATGTTTACAGGTTTGTGAGATACACCATAAACTGACCAGTTACATTGGAATGATTATGAAACAGTGACAAGCTACTTTGCAGCTAAGTCACAGGAAAGGACAAATTATCTCTGGGACAAAATTTCAATTTAATGAATAATAATGATGGCCCAGGACAGTGGGCTATGTTTATGTTGGTTTACAAACCCCATTGAAAATGTGGGAGAAACAGACAGATGCAGATTATGTAAAACAGAACAGTAAACACATAGACATATTGTTGCTGGGTGTGATACACTCATGACAGAAGGGCTATATACTGAAAGGCACATTCATTTGGCAAAACTTTTATTTTTACTGGGGATTACATAAACATTTTAATGCTAAAATCTCTAAACAACAATGTGCACAATGTGGTAGGTGGTGATATGGTGCAACTAGCTGTAATAGAAATGCAACCATTTAAACTGTCTGCGAGTGGCTGGGAAGTATCTGTATTTATCTACACCTCCATTACGTCACATCTAAATCACTCATAATACCAGTTTGGAACTCCTGTACACCGTAGTCACACTTAGTAAAGATAATTACCACATTATTGCCAACTAGACATTCCTCCCCATTCCCCTCCTGATGACCATGCTAATTACCTCAGTAAGTCAAATTTTGTACCTATAAATCCCAACATGCTAATTCTGGGTAACCATAACTACTCACCTGATAAATGGCAATCTTGTACAGCAAATAATAAACATGCCCATCAGTTCCTCAATTTTATCAATACTAGTTCCAAATTTCCACCAGATGTGATATTATACCTGACCTCATTCTTAAACTGTTGCCTTTGCATGCACACTTGTTAATGTCATAAACTCCTTGGGCAAATATGATCACCAAACTGTCATCTTTTTACTTAGAACTAGTACCATCCTAGCCATTACCCCCCACAATATTAAGTGATTACTTCAAAACCTACCTAATGTCACTGTCTGAAGGCCTTAAAAATTTTCAGAAGCACCCCTTCTGATTACCCATTCACTAATGTTACTACATATATACTACACACACACACATGCTTTCGATATACTGAAATCACAAATTTCAGTATTTCGAAATTAAAATACCGAAGTCTTGAAATACCAGTAAACCAGAATCGCAAAATTCAAAATCCCGAAGTACAGAAATGTTGAATCAGAGCTTCTGGTGTTGTGGTAAGATGTGAATGGTAAGATGTGAGTTTGGGTATGTATGTATGTTTATGTCTGTTGGTTAGGAGCTTTAGTGTCAGTGTGTGTTTTAACTGTGATATGTGTGTGCGAGAGTGTGTATAATGTGTGGGAGTGAGTTGCTTGTGTGTGATTGTGTGATCTCGGAGTTAGTATATATAAGTAGGGGGTGTGGGGGATGCAGCCCCCCACATGGAGGGTGCAGGGAGGCTTGCACCCCATCTTATCTGTAGTGTAGGATATTTGAGTTGGGGGGAAGTGGTGCGTATGTGTGTGCTGTATCTGTAGTGTAGTGTCAGGATTTTGAATTTCACGGTTTTAGGGATTCGGTGTTTGGTGTCTTAAGCTATGTAATTTCGAAATGCTGAAATTTGGGATTTCAGTATTTCGAAATTACATAGTTAATCTGTATATATATATATATATATATATATATATATATATATATATATATATATATATATATATGTGTGTGTGTGTGTGTGTGTGTGTGTGTGTGTGTGACACACATCTAAGCCATGATTTAGAGAACTTCATCCCCATTTGGCATAATTCCAAAGAAATATTAAGTATTCATCAAACCTATCATCGAATAGACTGTCCCCTTTGGTATGCCCCTAACTGGGTGAAGCCAACTACTGGAACGTTCACAGAACCTCACTAAAAGAACGCATGGCATAAATAACTTGTCCTATACAGGCTGCCCAAAGTTCTATCCCTGTATTCTGTTTCCTACAAGCTGTTGAAGGAAGATCTATGCCTGGCATGCAAGGCATCATCAAACCCCTCTCTGATGGGCCTCCTGCATATCCACAAAACAAACAGCACCAGAATTACCCATTCTAAACACTTACCCCTTGCCTGTGATATAAATATGACCTATTGGAGAGAGAGGTATGCATCCCAGAGAAGACTATCCCTTCTCTGGAACAGGTTCCCCCTTCTGTGTGAAGCAGAGCTCTTCACTAAACTATTTCATGTTTAACTTGGACAATTGGATGGGGACTAGGAAATTCATCCCTAGTTTGGCACCTATACATGGTTCATCTCCCAGGCCCCTGCTTACACTAACTAAGAGTACAAGGACTTGTCAGAGATTTAGGAGCATGGCTTGGCTAAAAAAGGCCATAGTGGTTGTTAGCTTAGTACACACCTATGAACTTATTAAATTTAGAATGCTTGAATCACTAAACATCCCTTCCTCTGGAATCATGGGCCAAATCTTAGAAGGTCTATCCAAAACCAAAAACAGTAGGTCAGTGGGCCAAGACAATATACCAGCCTGCTTCCTAGTCAGTACAAAGTACAGCTTTGCTGAATCCCTCTTAAACCTTTTCAGCTTTAGTCCCTCCATGGAATATGAACTTGATTCCTGGAGAGTGGCCATCATGGTTTTACTCCACAAAGGTGGCTTCACCACAGACCCATGCAGCTACCATCCTATTAGCATTTTCTATAAAACCATGGAAAGTATCTTCATCAAAAGCATAAACCAAAAAATAAATAAATAAAAATCAGTGACCTAGATCCTTTCTCATGAATCTGGTTAATTTCAATGAAACTGTAATAGATGCCATCAACAAGGCCATTCTGTCCATATTCCTTATCTGGACCTTGCTAAAGCTTTGCATCTGCTTTCAAATTCTAACATTATCTGGAGGCTCACTACTCTAAACATAAACCTACTAATAAGCCACTGGGTTGCAAACTGGATCTCTGATCAAATGTACATAGTAAGAAGGAAGAGTCGGTGGTACTTTCTCATCTAAAATGCATATCACTAGTGACATCCCTCAGAGCTCAGTCCTAGGTCTCTTCCTTGTCAGCATGTACTTCTGTGATGTATAAGCAGATGTCAAAGGGCTATGGCTAACTAATCTAGCCAGTTATTGTAATATGTCTGGTATCATTGATTCCCCCATGAGCATTCATATCCTCCAAGAAGCATTTGCCAGTATCAGCATTGGTGTACTAATCATGGCCTTAAGCTTAATGTCAAAAAATAAACAAGCCTATTTTACTGAATACCACATAAACAAAATTTACATAAGACTGTCCCAGTCTTTAGAGATCTTGGTACCTTCATTGACAGCAGAACAGAATCATAGTAAACTGGGGATGTAGGCAGGGTAATGGGTCAGGTCTCTCACCCTGCAACCATTTCAGTGTTCTATTACTTTGCTTTCTCTCCTATCTTACTATAAACTGTTTAAACCTGTCAGTGTGCATAATAGTTTCTTTTTTACTTTTAAAGTGATTACAAATATGTGGATTTAATTTAAAACTTTTATTTAAAATTGTATAGTACAAACACTGATGGCCATTTGCTAAACAAAAACTCTTACTTACTGAATATAGACTTAGAATGAGCAATAATAAACTTCTGAAAACAGACTTACCATGGGCAACAGTAAATTGCACTTGGCCAGTGGTGAATTAATTGTACTTAAGTGTCTTGTCTGTTTTTAAAACACAGGCCCCCCTTCATACATTTTTAGGACCATGCAGAAATACACGTCTTCTTTAACTCACCTTCCTGATTGTTGTAAATTATATTTCTTGTTTAATACAGCAACAATTGTTGGTATGTTTTAAATTTACATTTTTTAACATCTTTGCCGATGAAACAAAATGTATGAATCAATTATGACAAAAGTACACATTTCAGAACATTCAACCATAGAAGGTCATTTAGATCAATTTCATTATAATCCATCAATGTCTGACAAAACAATTACAGACACTAAATCGTCAGTACACATCATGTGTCTGGGTCTTGTTGTGAAAAATATGGCCACAGTAAGGTATTCCAATTTGCTTTACAAAAATGCACAATAGTCCTACAAAGACAGACTGACACTCAGCAGAGTTGGCCATTTTTGTCTTTGGGCATCCATCAAACCCAGCAATTATAGCTACATTGGTGAGTGCATCCTTTTCAGATATCTGTGTCAAAAGGTTAATAATGGCCAGAGTCACATATTTCAAATTTATTTCAAACAAACACACAGTAGCCAAAGTATTCCTCTTATATCATATACACATATACACACATACATACTAGTCCTGCAAGCCAGATTAGACATTGACCATAAGGTACTTTCATCCACAGACAGATCCACACCAGCAGTTATAGCCATTTTGTTGCTGGTGTACACCTCTTATTCTTATGAAGACATTAATAATATGTACTTTATTGATAGCTCTGGATGAACTACATTATACTCATACCACAAGATCCAACTAAGTGTAGTTCAAGTTAAATAAAAGTATTTGAGTGAACATAAGAAATAACCAGTGGAAAAGATATGTTAATTCAATACGCAGAACCTCTGCAGAAGTATAGGCCATCTCAATAATTCCACATTAAAAAAAATATTACTAATGCAAATGCTACTGGCAAACAACTTTGTATTTCAGTGTTTCACATATAAATGCTGTGCCTGTTACCCTTGAATAAATTACCTATGCTGCATTCAAAAATGGTGTGCTGGTGATAATATCGTAACATTTCCTGAACTAGATCAGCTATGTGATAGGGGATGGTTGGCAAATTACAACAGTTTCATAGTTACTTGACATGTAGGCCAGGAGACCATTAAGAAGCCTATCCCAAAAACCCAGTTACTCAAAAGCACTGTCTGGTTAAGTGACTTTTTTCAATGTCACATAGTAGGTAACTGAAGGTAGAAAGATTCAAACTCTGCACCTTTCCTACAGGAAGCAACTCATTAGCAAGGCAGTGCTTTATTACTCTGTACTAATTGATAGAGTAACAGTTTTTGACAAGATATAGAAATCCTTTACAATTCAATCTTGTATAGATGTCTCTATCACAGTTTTATGCATGTTGAAGATCACTCTAAATAATGCTGACTATATGAACTGATGAATGTCAACCCCTTTGCAGTTGCTGTAGAGAATTTACTGCAAAATATATTACTAAAATGCATTATGGCTAGAGTATACTACACAATCCAGGTCTGTTAATGAATTAAATAATTCTTTAGTGCAATGTCTTTCGGCTTTTCCTGGTTAAGGGTCGCCACAATGGAACTCCGGTCTGCTAATGATTGGCAGTGGATTTTATGGTGCTGAGTTACCAGCCTGACGCCCAAACTTTAAAGAAGGCACACCTACCTACATGTCTTTAAACATCATACGTCCGTGGGGAGGGTATGCAGACTCCACACAGAAGGCGCTCCAGCCGAGAATCGAATGGGAGAACCTCTTGCTGTGAGGTGACAATACTAACCGCTGCACCACCACGGCCATTCTTTAGTGCAGTGAATAAAACAAAACCATCACAGATGATATGTGTTGCAAAACACAAAAACTGTGACAGTGACATTGACTCTCTGCAATCCACATTGCTTTACTAAAGAAGATCTTGTAGCTGATGTAGAGCATTAAGTCTCTTGCTGTCTGTAGTCAAGGTACAATGCTTGAGTCAGAGCAAGTGATTTAACTTAACTGCCCACTCTAAGTGGGGCATTTTACACACACACCCACCCACACACACAGCTGCCTTCCACTTACCTTCTGCATAATACCAATGCAAGACACTTACATGTACTACAGCCTTCCAATTACTTCTGCAATAAAACCATTTCAACACACACACATACACACACACACACACACACTCCTTCCACTTACTTCTGCATAAAGCCACTGCAAGACACACACACACACACACACACACACACACACACACACACACACACACACACACACACACACACACACACACACACTGCTGCCTTCAACTTATTTCTGCATAAAATGCTACAAGAAAACTTGCTCTGCTGTGGTTGCTATTTTCTCTGAAGCTTAACACTGCTAGCATAGATATCTATTCATCCAGACAATATCTCGCTTGTTCTCTGAAGCTCTGAAGCATATTGTGTATCTGCTCCTTGCTCCATCTATTGTATATTTGCCAGAAGTGTTCAGCAAAATGAAGTCTCAATTTGCTGTGTGTGCATCCTGCCTGTGTGCTCATCTGCTGAAAAAATCCATGTCAAACAGAAATGAAAGCTACATTGCAATATTTTGATGCTGATGCCAAGTGAAAATTCCAAGGAATGCAGGAAAGTAAAATCAAGAAAAGCAGGAAAGGTACGATTTTTTTTTAATTAATATTGTGACTAAGCCCCCAACCCACCACTATGCCCTAGGCAGCTGTCTAGGTCACCTAGTGCTGGATCTACCTCTGATTGACAGTGAACCATTGGTCAGTTATCACATACCAATCATAGCAAATATTTCTGCCTTGTTCAGTCCAAGGATGTTATAGACCCCATCTATTCTTCCCTTATGAAGCAAGTCACTGAATATAGTGCATCATTTGTCATTTGCAATGTACCTCTCTGAATATCTTACCATTATAGGAAGACAGCAACATTTTATACTCCCTTAACAACCTCAACAGACTAAAATCTCCCATCCTTTTTTTTGTTTCACACCAGCATATACATAATTGATCATTGCTTTGCCTTCTGGTCGATGAAAGATTCTACATTAATAGATTTCTTTAACCTCAGAACTTGATGGTAGTATTAAAAACACATTCCAAAGACATCAACCTTCATCGCAATATAAACAAGCCCTTTGGAAAAATAGTTTCCTAACTCAAAGAATATCCTACTTAAGGGGCATTCTCTTCTTACATGTCAGTCAATGTAACACATTAGCTTTCTTCAACTTCTGCCTTAATGAATTGATGAGTACTCACAAATTTACTTCTAGGGTAAGCAGTATGGTCCTTTTTGAGTCGGGTGGCAAATCTCGGTAATAAACTGTTTGGGCTGCATGGCTATTCTCTATATGTTCACTCAGATCATCTTCTTAATAAGAACCTATTTAAATTGCAAAATTACCTCTGGAAAATAAAGATGAAACATGTTTTACCAGAAGAATAGTTTTCAGAGTTAGAATATGGAATAAATATGTATTAACAAGCAGTCACAAAAAAGATTTGTTGAAACATGCGAACCGCATTAATGAGAACCATTGTAGTTATACTTCAACTGTGTTGAAAATGGTGGAAGAGGAAAGAAAGAAAGAAGTGAAATGATTTGAAAGAATATTTTTAGAAGCTTAATGAATGTTTTAGAAGAAATTGTGCATACAGAAAGGAATAGTCAAAAGACAAAATAGACTTTGGAAAAGCAAGATGTGAAACAAAGATACATTTGATATACATTAGATTTATAGGTCATGTGACAAAGCATAAGATGGTAAGAGAAAGGAATAAAGAGTTGGAAAGGAATATTATGGATGGATAATGAGGCTGTAAAAAATGAAAAAGTTTACTTATTACAGATGTGGAAAAATCATAAAGGAATAATGACATTCTATAAATGAATACAAAGGGTGACTAGAATAAAAAAGGTAGAAAAAGAGTAGACGTTCATGAGTAAAAGAATATCTAGAGTTAAAAATATTCAATAGTCTTTAAAACATTTTTTCAAAAGAGAGGGAACTGCAATTCACATTTGATGAAGTATACAGAGAGATGTATTATTGTTATTTTCAACAGAAAGGATTATGTCTTACGATATATCTTACCAGAGGTTTCATGATAAGAGAGCTAGAGTTGAGAAACAGAAGACAAGGGTAGTTGTCTTATGGTATAGATTACAGATTGCAGCTATATTAAATGAAAGCAGTTAAAAATAATATACAGCGAAGAAATAGAAAAATATTATTATTAAGGAGATACAAACAAATTATACAAAAGGTAAATACAGAAATCACCACGTATAGATGGCATAACTTATGAATTTTATTATCAAATGAAAAGAATGGCCAGTTACACGGCATGATGGCAACATTTCAGGAATAGTCTGATAGGAAAATATCATATGACAATTCAATATGTGAGGGGTCAAACAGCTGAACTGGAAAAGGAAGGGAGTTAGGACGGAGTTACAAACATGAAGACATTCTAAATTTTGACTGACTACAACACTGTGGAAATAGTAATACCCAGTAAATTAGAGTAGTAGAAGAAGAAATAGATGATGAAGCTGCAGCCTTTTAGGAAAAAGAATAAGGTTTCATAAATAAATCAAGGTTGCCCAGTGAGTAAATGAATTTATACAGTATGTTAAGGTAGTTAAGGTATTAAAAGGTGAATATGAGGAATAAAAGGAGAACAGTACGAATCAGCTGAATAAGTATGGAAAGGACACAAGTGTCATTTTTAAGATGTGAATGTTATAACAAAGATAATGGTTTAGAGGAAAAATCTAACAAATTCATACCAATCTGTATATTTACCAAATGAAAAGGTAAATATTAAGTAGTAGCTTATTATAAACTAAACTGAATCAGAAAAGAGTGCGATAGCAGATATGGGAAAAGAACAATAGTAAAGCGATATAAAGAAAATATGCAAAACATACAAATGTGATCTAATAAATAGAATGTATATAATATGTTCTGATGCAATATACAGCTCAGTAAAAATTATGGAAAAGGTACGAATAATAAAAGCCATTACGTTTTCTGATAAATATCATGGGGTCTTTTGGATCCAACTTGCAGCAACCAATGCAGTCAGGTGAGACCTTTGTGTAATGCATCATATGAAGGACAGCACTGCAAGAATGTACCCCCCACCACCACTTATTCTGCACTGCACTGCATTGTCAGTACTGAAACATAAATCCAGACAGATGGATTTACAATTTTCTGATCTTCCTGTTATCAGATCAGAGGTACAGATACTATCTGCTGAACCAGATCCTGACTGACAGTGTAGCTATTGAAGCATGTGCTGCAGTTTAATTTTGTTGTAGTAACTGATGTAAAATAATACTGACTTGGGTGTCTGTGTGTTTTGGGGCCAGTATGTTGAAAATAAGGAATGTGACAAACAAACATTATGCAGATAAAATAAAGAACCCTAATAATGGCATTTAGCAAAAATATTAAACCAGTTTTCAGGATTAAAACTCTTCTGGTTCTAGCTCATGAACTATGACACTGGAGCAGTTAGTCTTTTTTTATGAGATCTGGAATCACAGATATTTGGAAGATTGAAAATATATAGCCAAAATATTGTAAATCATCAAAGCTGTTTAAACATTATCTGTGAAGGTAAATACAGTCTCATATAACATTATATACCTACTAATAGATTGTGTCTTGCATTTCAAAATGTAACCAGCCAAGAGCTTCATTCCACGTTTGTGAATAAATAAGAAGAAGGTGAAGGAATGCAAGCAATATGAATAAATATGGGGCATCATTTGTGGAAGATAGCTTCCAAAGAGTATTCACGAAACAGAGTAAAAAGGCACCAAGACTTGATGAAATACACATTGGAATATTTAGTACAGGAAGGCGCTTGCAGCAGCAGTAAGAGGTCTGCTCAGTAACTAACCATGAAGGCGTGTCCAGGCAGTGGGAGGAATGTAATTACAAACTGTCTTAGTGATTGTGCAAGTCAGTGAAAGATTGAAAGTTACAGATAATAAGGCTTATGTGCAAAGCAGTAAAAGGATGGAATCACTATTTACTGAAAGTACTGTAAATCCATTGTTGACCCAGTAATGTCCTCAATCTGGCAGTATACCGCATCAAAGGACTATGATTTTTACAGCTGTGGTGCCTGCAGATCAGAGAAAGCAGTGGAAGGTTCCAAATTTTAGAAAGGTGTTCATTTTTGTTTCATTTTGGTTTTCTTAGAGTGAGACAGAAAGTAAAAGGCTGGACTAGGGTTTGGCTGGCAGGCAATCTATGGGCCTTTATAAATGAATGTCAGTGTAAGGAAAAGAAGCTGACCAATGTAGCACCGTTAGAAAAGTACCCTTAGTGCATCAACTGTATTCGATAGTTTTGTAAGCTGCGTAGTGGAGGGAAAGTAGAAGGAATGTTCTTTGAAGTTAAAAGTAATATCTTAAGAACGTTAGCTTAATGAAAATGCTAAAGTAATAATGACATTGGAAAGTAGACTCTGAGAGAAGATAAATCCTGGAATATGCAGAATGCCTGTTAAATGCTGATAAAATACATGTCTTAAGTACCCTTAAAATGTATCTGCCTTGTACACATGCTGTTCCTCCTACTGGTTTTGCTTCTGAGACTTTCATACATAAAGTTTTTTTTCCCCTAGTCATGCACAACCCTACACATAGGGAAACAGTTTCTCACATTACCTTTGACCTTGTGCCCATTCTGTCTTCTAATTAAATCTCCTTGGTCTTCTGCATTCCATGTTTAGAAAAGTTTTGCTTTCCTGAGGCTTGCTTCTTACAAGAGATACTTGCCATATCTTCCCCTTCCGTTCTTTCCTTAGTGAATCTATATTGCGCATATACATTTTCAATAAACCTGTAACCATTTTGTTTACTGTTCTCTGAATGACAGTCATCCTGCCTAAGTCTTTGTGTAGACTTCATCTCCAGAGCAGAATCCTGTAGTCTTATTTCAAATTCATTTTTCTGTTTGAATCCCAAGCACTTCACAAAACAGGACACAAACAGAGTAAAATACTGCAATGGCTAACATGAAAATATGTTTTATCTACAAATTCATTTTCTTTGTAAAATCTGTAAAAAAAAAAAAAAAAAACTTTAGACTACATACTACAGTATGCAAATAAGGTTGAATTGTCCCAGAAATGTCCAACAATAAAACTCTTGATAATCCCAAATGTTAGCCATGACTCACCAAATGGCAATGTTAGAATAGACCAAGAAATGACAAGACAGAGCCTATGTTTCACAAAACCAGCCAATAGTTACACATGAAAATACTAAAGATAGCATTTTCAGGGCACTAAATAGCATTGCGTTTCTTTGGATGATAAAACATGAGAGAATTTCAGGTCCATAAGTTAAACGCCAAGGATATTTCAGACACAGTACATAATAGCACAGATCTAAAACAAAGCATTCGGTAGTGTTGCTGAAATCCACAAATGAAATATACTTGTAAAAAAGAAGAAATACAGTGACCCACACAGCAGAAGTTAAATAAACACCAAAAACCAACAGGTAGTAACAAACGACAATTTAATAAAGATTAATTTCGCTTTAAGAATGACAGTGCTTCCTCAGACCAAATAACAATACTACAAAAACTTCAATATAAATCCATAAATGTCCTCCCAACAATGAAATTAATTAAAATCAATTACCTATGTATGTGACTCACAAACATCCCTCACTACTAAACCTCTCAGCAAACGTGTCACACACTAATGACATCATCATCAGGAGGCCCCACACACACACACACACACACACACACACATATATATATATATATATATATATATATAAAGGTATATAAGAACACATTCATATAAAGACATTTCATTGACATATGTATTCATAAAATGAAAATAATAAAAAAAATAATGAAAAATGAATGAGTTAAGGAATGTGCCTTTAGAGCTGGTTTAAATAAAAGCATTTCGTTTAACCCAGGAAATCTATAAGACTGTAACTCTAGGATCCAGCTCTGTTCTGTCACTTCTAATTTATTTCTCAAGTGACTGCCTCTCATTCCTAACTTCATAATCTCCAAAACAAAAAACTTAAATGTATATTGTTGTCCTAAGGTAGAAATGTGTAGCTAGAACATTGCTGGTCTTATTATGTCTAATGTCTCTGAGGTGTTCTAAAATCCTGTCCTTCAAACAGCGATTGATTTTTCTAGTATAGAATGTATAACAGCATTCACAGAAAGTGTACTATATCACATTCGCACTCTTGCAATCTGCATGCAGAGAAAATTCTCTCATGTTGTAGAATAGGATGTGTAAAGATATACTTAGAATAAATAAATATGCAAGCCTTACAGTTCAAACAGGGAAACGTACCACAATGTACAGAAGATGGGGAATGCGTTGCTTTTACAGCATTCCTATAACAAAGTTGCCTCTTGAGAGAGAGATTATTCCTGAAACAAAACTCAATCAAATTAGTTAGTTCAGGACAACTCCGAAGTATACCCCAGTTTCTCCTCATTATTTCGCAGACCAGATTAATATCATTAGAATATGTAAAAACGCACCTAATTGTTCTGCATCTGCTCGTTCTCCGGTTGGTATATTTGCAGGATCTAGCTCACCAGAGAAAAAGGGTTTAGCTTTACTGGCTCTTTCAGACCTCACACTAGATATGCAAGAGTCAATCTCTCTGGCCTTGTAACCTCATTTCAGGAATTCTTCCTTTAATTCCTTCAGAGCCTGATCTAAAGAATCTTCTTCTGTATGGAGATGCATAATTCAAAACACCTGCCCTCTAAGCACATTCCTTGGAATATGCCTAGGGTGCATGCTGCATTTATGTAAACATGAATTCTTTTTGCAAGACTTCTTATATACATCTGTCTTAAACCTACTTAACTCATCTCTGGTAATTGTTATATCTAAAAAGTCTATAGATTCACAAGAAAAATTACTACTAAACTTTAAAAATTCAGTAGTACTCTACATAAACTCAATAAACTCCTGTAATGACTCACAGGTGCCCCTCCACAGCAAAAAAATATCATCAACAAAACATTTATAGTAAACAGTATGTCTGGTAAACTCATTATTACATAAAACCTTGTCGTATTCCCAGTATGCTAACACAAGATTGGCATAGCTATTTGCACAAGCTGTGGCCATAGCTACACCAACCTTCTGCAGATAGTACTGTTCACCAAAAACGAAAACATTGTTCTCTAAAGCCAGCTCGAAAAGCATACAAATTAAATCAACCTTCATAGTAGAAAAATTAGCATGGTGTTGCAAAAAAGTCTAACATATTCAATACCTGTGGTATTTGGAATAACAGTAAACAAAGAAGTGATGTCTAGCGTAACAAAAACAAGATCTTAGGTATTCGATAAATGACTAACAGTTCTATAAAGATCCTACAAAAAATCTTTAGTATCTCTTACAACTGAGTTGACATTATCTAGTACCAGTCTAAGTGTCGTTTCCAAATAAATAGACATAGGCTCTGTGGTCCAGCCTCTGTTCGATAATATAGGATGCATAGGGGTTGAGATAAACTTTTATCAACTTTTGGAAGCCTATAAAGTATCAGGACAACCAGAAATTCCACCAAAAATACTTGAACAAATCTTCCTTAATCATATTGGTCACCAATAAATCAAAAAGCAAAACTGAAACTCTATAAATAATGGCCATCAACTGGAACTTAGAAATCTGTTGATAAGTACATTCATCACTCAAAAGTTGTTCCATAGCTGCTAAATAAAATGTCTTATCCATAACAACAATCCCCCCCTCCCTTGTCGGCTGGGTGTATTTCAACTGAATTGAGATATTTCAGCTCTCATAATGTCTGTGCCTCTGTGTCTGAAAGATTATGAAAGGAAGCAGAATGTTCAGCTGTCAAAGCTGTCCTGATCTGTTCATCACAAACTGCAGTAAAAGTTTCTATAATTGGATGTTTATCATAAATGAATGTTCTCGGTTTAACAAACGTCTGTTGAGTATCACCCATATCTTGAAACATCACAGGAAGAGATAAATTACATATAAATAACCTTATGTCAGTTAGTACCTGTGCCAAATTTGATCTCTGGGCAGGAACAAAAGAAAGACCTTTATTCAGTACACTAAGTTGTTCTGGAGTAAGCTTGACAGAAGAGATGTTAAAAACCAGGTCATTCAGGTCCTGCTCTGAGTTACCATCCATGTAAATCTCTCCACTGATTGTTGCTTGTAGTGGATCCAGCTTCTCCTCGTCTGGTTCCGAGACCTCCCCGGCCATTACCCTGTTGTAATGGGAAGAGGCTCTGGTAAAGAAAAAGAAGGCTGAGCATGTGTAGAACCAGTGTCAAGTGAGACACTGGAATTGATACGAACTATAGAGCCTGTCAAATCAGTAGTGCGAGATGAAGAAGATGTGGCACTACTATGCTCAGCCTGTATAACAGAAGGACCGTGAGACAAAACCAAAGCATTATCAGCATGATACATTGATTCCTGTGATTATATCCCATTGTTAACAGTATTATTAACAATGTTAGGGCTTGACCCTGATTCATTCCTCGGCCATGAAAAACAAGTCCAAGTTTAAAATCAGTGATGTCCCTTTGTAGCTTCTTCAACTTGGTAGCTTGTAGTCTCTTATCATAATTGGTAATCTGCTCATACAATTCATCCAAGCTGGTAGCAACAATATCAACTAAAAACTTGTGTATCTCCGCTTGTTTATCATTAATGTCCTTCAATAACTCTTTCTCAGTAGGGTGAAAAAAGTCAGTGAGCAACTGTACATAGTCCAAGCCTAAATGTATATTCAATATTTGCCACTTTTCAAGTAATTCAGGGTAATCTGACCCATATGTAGGCATCTTTAAGTCCATAGTCCTCTCGGTACAACCTTATGATGGATACAGGCCTCCAGATGTATCTTTTGCCACTGCATATGTTTGAATTTATACAATTTATTTTCTAATTCACGCAGTAAATTAGAAAAAATCAGTTGAACAACTTGTCTAGCTTCCATTGTAGTTTCTGTTAAATCCGGAATTTGACACAAGAATGGATTATCATCTATCACTAAAATCCATTGTAACCTGTCCATCCTGTTCGGAATATATGGAAGCTTAACATTATAACCTTCTGCCATGCCCTGACATTAATGCAAACTTAGAACAAGCACAGAATTAAAACAAAGCGTCATTTGCACATTTTGTCTAGCTTCCATTGTAGTTTCTGTTAAATCCGGAATTTTACACAGGAATGGATTATCATCTATCACTAAAATCTGCTGTAACCTGTTCATCCTGTTTGGAATATACGGAATCTCAACATTAAAACCTTCTGCCATGCCCCGACATTAATGCAAACTTAGAACAAGCACAGAACTAAAACAAAGCGTCAGGTGGAGTCGCTGGAATCCACAAATGAAATACACTGGTAAAAAAAGAAGAAATACAGTAAGCCACACAGCAGAAGTTAAACAAACACCAAAAACCAACAGGTAGTAATAAATAAATTATAATTTATAAGTGCTTTCGCATTAAGAATGACAATGCTCCATCAGGCCAAATAACAATACTACAAAAGCTTCAATATAAAGCCACAAAACTCCTCCAAACAATGAAATTAATATAATCAATTACTTGTGTATGACTCACAAACATCCCTCGCTACCGAACCTCTCAGCAAACTTGTCACACTCTGATGACGTCATCATCATGAGGCCAAACACACATATACACACACACACACACACACACACACACACATATATATATATATATATATATATATATATATATATATATATAGATAGATAGATAAAGAAATTTCATTAAAACATCATGTATTCATAAAATGAAAATAATAAAAAAATAATAGAAAGATAAATTAGCGAGAGTTTGGCAAATGTGATTCAGTTTTAGAAAGTGTAGCATCATACATTTAGAATGTGATTCTGAAGAAAGAAATACATGACAGAGGTGGGAATTATATTAAAATTGTCTGTCAAAAGACAGGCCTATAGTATTTCCATACCCGAGGTGCTGAAGTCAGACAAAAGTGTAGCAAGGCTGAGAGAAGACCCATTTGTATGAGGTGAAGTCTTCAGGAGTGTTATCACTGCCGAAAGAAAGGCTTTAAGAAATTCACCATACAGATCACTGGACAAAATTACTATAGCTGAACAAAACTACTCTGATAACTACAGAAGATAGGAAGCAGATGGTTTAGAAATTACAACAAATTAGAATATGACCTATACCAAATCCTGTTTAATTAAAGGTTAACCATATTTGCTTGGTTTAATTTCTCCAAGTCTTTTGGGTTTCTAATGCCATGCCAGGAATGGACCCCACTCCTAAGTCAAAGTGTGATTAAAGATTATGAAATTAGTATTGTTTCAATCTTTGATGTTAGCCAGAAGTGCTCTTTGCAGCACCTGCAATGTGCCCAGAATTGGAGTTACATGTATTGGTGGCATATCTAAGTACAACTGGAAATTCCTTTTTATGAGACCCATTGTTCCTACTACTATTGGAATTGTCTGAGTATCCTTCTTCCACATTGCCCACATTTCTGCCTGCAAATCCTGGTATTTTATGACTTTGTGACTGTCTGTCCATATTTAAGACAATGTATCACTGAATTTCAATAATCAATGCTACTTTTATCTTTTTTTCATGGACTACTATATCTGGTTTTCTCACAATTATTTTTTGAACTGTTGGTAATGGGTGATACCATGTGATATGAACTTCATCATTCTCTATAATGCTTTGTGGCTCATGTTTCCAATGATTTTCAGCTATTTCAGTATTGTAATGTTTGCACAATCCCCAATGCAACAGTCTTGCTGCATTATTATCCCTTTCAGTATACAGGCCCTAGTGTATCACACCCAGCAACAAGATGTATGACTGTTTCCAGTTCTGTTTTACAGAACCTGCATTTCTCTATTTCTCCCACATGTTTGATGGACTTTGTAAACCAACGTGTAGGTAGTCTACTATCCTGAGCCACCAATATGACTATATTTCCTCTTTAGGTGAAATGTAATGAGTGATAAGACATAAACCTGCAATCTTAACTCCACATGCTCTATAAAAGTGTACAATTTTCTTCTTTATAAATAAGTATTTAAGAATAACAAAGCATGAAGTGAGGTCAGGATTGAGTAGATTACAAAATATCATCAGAAGGAGTTTTTTCATGGAAAAGGTGGCAAGTGAAATATACATTCCAAGGAGAACCAATGGACAGAAAACAATGCACAGCATAAAAGTGGGTACAACTGGAATATTTGGTGCCTAATGACAGGAAATTAAGGCAAAATCAGTGAACAAGTAGGATGCATTATTTCTGTAGTAGAATGTGCAATAGGGAAAACATCAAATAGTCCTTATTTTTCCATTAGTTTGTGTATGTCCCTACAGGAAACAATGAACTTGAGGAGGCATTTTAGACTGATATCGGGAAGCAAGTCTTCACTACAGAGGTGGTGAACACCTTGCACATTTTGCAGTAGTGGCCATATGAGACAGTTTGGGGCTTCTGACATATTCAGAACAGGTAGAAATTAAAAGGTCCAGGAGTCAGGGACTAAGGGGCAAAGTACAATGGTTACCCAGTGTGGAAAACATTCAGAATTCAATGAGGACTCATCGCAGGTGAATAATGATCTTGTAATTAATATTTCTAACACACAGTTAACACAAGCACAAATATCTTTACTAAATAGAGACCTTTCATTTATTCCAGCCCAGAAAGTGAATCTCGATATTTTGAAGGATTTTAAACTTTACGGCAGGACTTTAACACTAGCGATTATATTTAGAAACCATACTGATAATGATCAAATTTTAAAAAAAATCAAGTACTTATATACCCCCAACAAATCCTATGGTGGATGCGTTTATAAACATATGTGAACAACAGCTCAGACAGGCATATCAGCTTGATGTTAAAGCTACATTTTTTAATATGAACACTGATGAATATAATGCGGATCGAACTTAAGAACATGCAGTCAAACAGGCTGATAAAGGTGGGGGGAATAGTAATTTTGAACAAAGAGCTTTATATTATGCAAATGAAAAAACTTCTTAATGATGTTAATACATATTCAAATGTGTCTAAAGCTGCTGTGAATGCTATTATTGAAAATGTTTCTTTCGATGTTTTTGACATGTTAATGACGAGTATGATTTCTGAAAATCTTTTCAAATAATTTGAAGTAGAGCATCCCCTGCTTCCTATCATATATGGCCTACCAAAAATACATAAAAATCTAGAATGTCCACCAATGCGCCCGACTGTATCTGGTGGGGGGAGGGTGACAGAACCCCTTTCCATATTTGTGGAAAAGAATTTACATCCACTACTAGAGGGTAATGAAATAATACTTAGAGATACTAAATCTTTTTTTGGAGAAATTATATATGGCTACCAGAAATCTGGCACATGACTACTGGTTGGTGGCAATAGATATAGAATCTCTTTTCACCATGATTCCTAATGATTGGGGCATTGAGAATATCAGGACGATTCTTAATGAACATCCTTCCTTTACAAATGAGAAAGTTAGTTTGATTTCCATATTACTTGAAATAATCTTAGAAAACAATGTATTTGTATTTGAGGAAGAATTCTTTGTGCAGAGTGTTGGCATGGCTATGGGCACAACTTGTGCCAATAGCTACGCCAACCTTGCACTTGCTAAATGGGAAAAGAACTATATACTATCTGCTAATGAATTTACTGAACATGGTTTATGGTATGCACGATTTGTGGATGACGTGTTCCTTCTATGGGGGGGGGTACACTTGATAAGTTAGAAGGTTTTATTACATATCTAGGAAACTCTACTGATTTTCTTATATTTACATATAAGTACTCACTGGACCAAACTGATTTTTTAGATGTTACTGTCAATAAGGTTGAATGCCAGAAGATGAAGAGAAGTCTATATAGAAAATCTGTTCGTAGGAACAATTTGCTACATGAGGAAAGTATGCACCCTAGACACATTCCACGGAATGTAATGAAGGGACAGTTTTTTTAGGATTATGTGGCTATATAATGATGATCAACAGTTGCAAATAGCCTTAAATGAATTGAACTCTGATTTTTTGTGTAGGGGTTATAAAGAACAGGAGATATTGCAATAACATGGAATGAGAGGCAGAATAAGTGTAAACCTTTTTTCAGTGAGAGAGCCGTTGAAATAGAACAAGCTTCACTTAATACCGCCCAGAGAAAAATTTTCTCTAGGTTCCCTATTTCTTTTTCTAGCAATATTGATCCCTTTTGTGATATCATCAGAAAGAATTGGAATATTCTTAATACAGCAGATGAGTTAAAAGGTGTCATAGATAAAGTCACACACTTCACCTTCAAGAAAAACAGGTCACTAAAAAGGCATTTATGTTATAATGTACATAGACACACAGAAAGATTGCCTTCAAATAGGCTGGGTACCTACACATGTAGGAAATGTCTAGCTTGTAAATATATTCATAATGGTGCTTTTTATAGTCACCCCTCTGTGAACTTTAAATTAGAATTGAATTTCTATGCTGACTGTAAGACTAGCAACCTAGTGTACTTCTGTTCTTGTACCATTTGCAGCATGTTTTATATTGGTATAATTAATCAGTCTCTTAAGGATAGAATATTGGAGCATTACAGAATCATAAGGAATTGCAAGGAAAATAATGCATTAGCACAACATGTTCTTCATTTTGATACTGAGCACAGTTTTAAATTTATGGTTTTAGAATTAATTAATACAGGTGTTAGAGGGGGTGACATTAAGAATGTAATTGAAATTGCTGAACAGAAATGGATACTGTACTTTCATGCAGATAAACCACCGGGGCTTAATGGTGCTACTTCACTTAAACCCTTTCTCAAGGAATGCCCCCTGAAGCACTGAGTCTTTTTTTATCCTATTTTATAAGTGAGTGTATTTATATGTATACATAGTGCTTTATTTTATATGTGTATTTTTATGACACAAATATATATTGAAATGGAGAACATTGACATTTGTGCTGTAACAGAAACTTGTTTCAAGGCAGCAGAAAGCACCCCTGCACTACCAGGCTATAACTCATTCCACACCTTTTGGCCCCAGAACTTGGACCAAAGCTCCAAAGGCAGTGGTGTTTCCATATTCATAAAGGATCACAGACCTCCGGACTGGTAGCCCAACATAATGCATCAGAGATACTTCAGGTGCAGTTAACATTGGGTAAGACAGTGATTCAGGTCGTAGCCTGCTATAGGTCCCCAATCATGTCTCAAGACTCGCACTTCACATTCCTAAGCACCCTGGAGAATATTAGGGTCCAGCCTAACACTCTCTCTTACTAGGTGACTTCAACTACCCCTCCATTAACTGGGTAATTTACTCATGTACCAATACACTTGCCCAACGTTTCCTGGAGTTCATTAATTCCAATGCTCTGGAACAGTCATTCTTACCCCCACTAAAGGTAACAACATCCTTGACCTGGTCATTACTAACATGGGCGACCGTTGCTCTACACCAATAGTCAGCTCCTCCCTGGTTAGATTCGACCAGAAACTAATCACCTTGGAAATCCACATCCCTCCCACCCCTCCAGCAAAGGTAACCACCATGAAAAACTTCTCCTAAGCTAACTTTGGGATCCTAAAAATAGAGGTGGCTAACTTCACGGCACCCATGCAAAGGGAGACTAGTTGCGTAACCGCAGAATCATACACCAATGCACTGTACGAACACATACACAAATGCATGGATCTTGCCATACCCAATATAACCAAGACACTCTCCTCCAAAAAAAGGAAGCCAATCTGGTGGTCCTCTGCCATAAACAAACTCTACAACAGAAGGAGGAAACTGATGATAAAGTGAAGTCCCAAGACTGGAAAAAATCCCTTATCTGCCTCAACAAAAAGTTGAGATCCCTTATCAAATACTCTAAAGCTAGGTATGAAAATAGAATTGCAGCAGATAGTAAAGACAACCACAAGGCCTTCTATAGTTATGTAAAGAATCCCCACAGCAATACCCAAATTTGCTCTGTGCTACTGCACAATAGTATCTCTTATACCGAGCCAACAGATATTGCCAGTATACTGGCTGACAGATTCAGTGCCAACTTTACCCCTCTCTCACCCTCCAAAGGACAAATCACAATTACCAGTAGATTGCCAGGCACCCAGTATTACTGCTGCACAGGTTAAAACAGCACTGTCCAAGGCCAAGAATACAGCTTCTATGGGACCTGACAATATCCCTGGCTGTGTTCTGCATGAACTACAGAGTGAACTGGCACCTCACCTGTGTGCCCTGTTCAATCACAGCCTCACCTCAGGCTTTGTCCCTGCCAAATCGCACACTGCTACAGTCATCCCCCTCCACAAAGGAGGAGTGACTACAGACCCAGGGAACTATCACCCCATTAGCCTGACAAGTCTGATATGCAAAGCAATGGAACGCATCATCATGGACCTAATAAACAAGGATATAGGGAATCTCCAAACTCTGGATCCCACACTGTTTGGTTTTGTGAAAGGTAGATCATGCCTGCTCAACTTAGTTGACTTCTTTGAGTCAGTCACCAGAGCTGTGGATGAAGGCTAGGTGGTTCATACAGCCTAACTTGATCTGGCCAAAACTTTTGATATCATTCCCCACTCAGGAATCATAGAAACACTCAGTAAGCTTGGCATGAACCCCTACATCACTAGGGTTACAAACTGGCTCACAGATCGAACCCACAGTGTGAATGTTTCTGACTCCAAGTCAGACTGCCGATTAGTCATGAGTCGAGTCCCACAGGGTTTATCCTGGGTCCTCTCCTGTTTGGTATCTACTTCTCTGAAGTCCAGGCCAACATGAAGGGACTCTAGCTGACAAGGTTCGCAGACAGTTGCAAGTTGGGAGCTATTATTAACTCCCCAAGTGATGTTGACATCCTACAGAATGGCCTCACTGTGACCAACGACTGGTGTCAGAACCATGGCCTTAAACTCAATGAGAAAAAATGTATCGTCATCCCCTTTGGGAAAAACACAGTTCCTATGAATTACCACATTGTTGGCAGTCCATGGAACACAGAAAGTGTTATAAGAGATCTGGGAACACAGGTTGACAGCAACCTCTCTTTTGATCACCACATTGCCTCTGTGGTCAGAAAGTCCTTCTATGTGGCACATCTCATTACTAAGAGTTTTGCATCCAGGAAGAAAGAGGTCATTGTCTCCCTCTACTCTTCCCTCATTAGGCCAATCATGGAGTACAATGCCCCATTTGGCATGTACCTCACTAGACACCTGCAACAACTGGAGAGGCTGCAAAAGTGCCTCACAAAGAGGATCCTAGGCCTTAAACACTTGTCCTATATGGACAGACTCAAAAAACTCCAACTATTCTCTGTCTCATATCGCCTACTTAGAGGCAATCTCTGCTTGACTTACAAAGCCATGTCTGACCCAGCACTGTTAGAAATACTGCATCTAAAGAAATCCCAATCCCTCCACATCACATGCTCCAGAGACCTCAACCTCATTACCACAATTAGCAGAACATGCTGAAGGGACAGGTTCATAACCCAGAGACTGCCCATGCTATGGAATAGACTTCCCTTACATGTCAAGCAGAGCACCTCACTGACCCTCTTCAAGAGAAATCTTGATGAGTGGATGGGTAACAGAAAATTCACCCCAGGGATAACTCCAGTGGCTCTACTCGACAGAGACACTTGGAACTAAGGTCGGGTGGCGCTATGCCAGGGTAATCCTATTGCTAGGCTTGTAAAGGCCCCAGGGCCATTAGCCTAGTACACACATGGTGAACATATGAACATATATTATATATGATTCTTATTTTTTGTTGGCCACTTTAAATGGTCTAAAAGACTGTTGATTGGCTTCTTGCTGCTATAAATTGATGTGATGACATGGTAGTTAACTCAGTCTGATGAAGCGATTTGTGACATTGCAAAAGCGCTTACTGTGTTCTCTGTATTAAAGTTGTGTTTTTATTTCTTACCTGTGATATTTGGTGCCTTTGTTTTATTTTATTTTACAAATTAAAAGGTAAAACTCATAAGCCAGACAAAAGGCTGTACCGGCAAAATTTACAGCTACAATGAGTTGACTAGGTGAATCATATGCAGCAGACAAATTCTCAGCTTTTTTTGTTTATAATGGCACAGAAGTGTCATACTATTCAGCATATTTTTAACACCTGGATGCCAACTTTTTTACTTGTAACTTCTCAAAAGTTTTCAAAGTTTATACACACACACTGTGGTAAAGGACTGGAAAATAATGTAAAGAGATGATTTTAGTTCCTAAATAGATAAGAAAAAATAGGATCAATAATACATTGCTTGGTTTGCTGGGAATAACCTCAGTTTTTCCTTGTAAAAGCATTGAAGAATTAATGACCAGTAACATAACACTCCATTCCATTAAAAAGTACTGCGTTTTGCTATGGTATAAAATATCCAACCTGATATATGAATTTTTAATAGTAAAATGTTATTTGGATTGTTGAGAGTTAATGAGAGTTTTTCCTTGTAGAAGCATTGGAAAGTTAATGACAAACAACATTAACTCTCCAAGCCATTCAAAAGTATGGCATCTTGTTATGGTATAAAATAACCAATCTGATGTATGCATTTTTAATAGAAATCTGTGGTAATCTACACTAGCATTCCCTCATGTACACATGCTTTTTCCATGTTCCATACTACAGACTTAGTGGAAAAATCTGAAACAGGCAATAAGACAGTACAATTGTAAGAGCCCTCTATTTAGGAAAGGTGGATATTATCTTAACCTAAGAAGTTTCATTAAGGACAGCAGCTATTTTGGCTTGTACAGCAAATTTATTTTTATTACTACAAACTAAATCATACATAAGCTTGCACAGACTTGTTTTATTTCTTGCTTAGTTCCTCCAAATTTGACACTTACAAGTATGACCATATTTGTGCAGTCCAGGAGATGCAAGTCAGACATTAGATGTGTGATTCTGTGTTGGCATACGTGAGTTACATGCCACAGTCTTAGAGCAACAGATGTGAAAGAAATAACCATCTGTAGTCTAACAAGAGAAGAATTCAGTAAAAGTTTGGAAATGTAACTAGTGTTATTACAAAGATCCAGTTAAAGGCAGTTAACATCCCTTCAGAGCATGAAATTATTTAACCAAATATATATTTAAATTGTCAAAGTAGCTTTCTAAAATAAAACCAATGCATTTGTTTGAAGTCTTTGTCTTGCATCACTCACCTCTTTGCGTTCACAGGTATACTTTAGTTTGACAATCTACTAATTCATTCTTTAATCAGGTAAGTGGGCTGGTATTAAGCAGACCCTTTTCAACAACAGCCAGGGCACAAGGCAGCCATTAAATAACATCTCAGAACATTATCCTGTTTAACAGAATGTGATATTTGGATGAGTTAGTGCATGTGTGAACACAATGGCATAAAAGTGCAAAAGAACTGTTCAGTTTAGTAAATAATATGTCAGAATGGCTAAGCAAGCAATTATGTCATTAATACTAATGGTAATAATCCACACTGCACTTGCCACAGTGGCTGATAACCTGACAAATCTTACCCATCACAGAAACAAAATAATCACTTTTAGTAACTTACATTATTGTAACAGGCAATGGCTGTGAAATCATCACCATGAAATGACATCAGTGGGGTCAGGATTTGGTACAACTGTGGTGGTATCTCAAGTCACAGACCAGAGGTTAAAGCAGACAAAAACTGCTGCTTAATTTGTTTTTGGTATTTCACCTTTCTTTAAAAACTGATTTTTAATCAACACACTTTATTAAAAGAATTCAAAAATACAAAGTCAGTCATTTATGTAACTGCCTACTGACATATGACAATAAAAGTATACAAGCATTTCTAGATGCATAAACATTCTTGTTACACTGCTGACTAAAAAGTTGTGAAATGAATTTTTGAATGCTTCTGGTAACTACTTCCTTGATAGCTAGCTTGCATTTGGTTTTGCAGATGGCACATAGGATTAAGGCTATTAGCTGTTAATGAGCAGCTTACTGTAGTCCTGAGTTTGATTCCTGCAGCCTCCATGTGCCTTCTGTATGACTATAAGCAAATCATTTAATCAGACAAGGCTCTGAGGCAACTGGGAAACTGAACTAGACTCAGGAATGGTCCGTCACCAAAAACATATGCCTAACTCTACTTATGAACCTAAGAGTGTGCATTTGAGAATATGGACTTACTGAAACAATAATGGGCACCATTCTAAAAGCTGAATGCAACATGTGTGTGTGATTTAGTGCTGCCATATACACTGGCATAATAATAATGAGGAAGTTAATCATTTACTAAATAATACAATTAAATGGCTAAGCTGACAAGCCTCTCTAACTATAATCATCCTCAATACACTTTTGAAAACAGCTGAAAACTTGTCAAATAGTTCTTGAAAAGTCTCCAACAGTAACAGCCATTAAACTTATTTGCTCATCAGAGTAAGCAAAAGGTGTTAAGAATACTACACGATGCAAAAGGTTATGTGATCAGATTTCAGCATTCCAAAAATGGCTTGTCAGATTCAAACCACCTCTACTTTTGATATCTGCGTTATGTCTAGTGCCATACATATACAGCATTGAGCTATATGTTCCTGGCTGTTTGATTTTTAGAAAGGATCACACTAGTTCAAAGACTGGAGGGCTTGCTGTAATAATGGTTCATAAAGCATTATAGTACACAGCATACAGCCGTGTCTTAACTCGTCAGATAGGGAAGCACTCTTGGCATCAGTTTATGTAGAAAAATAAAATGCCGTCTGCCTAATAATAATAATCCTATTTATTAACCAGGTAAGCCCACTGGGCACACAGTCCTTTTTCAGGGTCAACCTGGGAGTAATGTCTAGTTAAGTGTCTTGCTCAATATTGCAAATGAGGGTTGAAGGAATCAAACCCTGAACTACCGCTCACAACCTTAAACTCTGCCCCAACTTCCAGACTAAAACCAGATATACCACACAAATTGTTCAATACTACCCCATAATGGTTTGAGAAACATTCCTTCAGTGCACCATGAGAATGTCATTAAAGCTGTAAAACCATAAATGACTGCTTATCACTTGGTTATATTTATGTTACTGAAACTGGCATCATGGGTCATGGTAACATTTCTAGGGGAGCATCCTACATACATACAGCAAAGTTTGGCTTTACATTACATTATGCCCTGTAAAGGTACTAGCAATGTCCTTTTTGTAATTCTGATTTGATTGTCCAAGGCAATCTTACTGTCAGAGTAATAATGACTCCAGATGCACAAAGGACTGCTAGTAGGCTGGTTATTTCCAGAGTAAATCTTAATAAACAGGGAAGGGAAGAAGCCTGTGGATAGATTCAGGGGGATACAACAACAAGTACTGGGGCTTTAGAGGAGAGGATAGCCTTAACTCTGAATGCCATGACACATACTGAAATGCAACTGTGAAACAGTTGAAGTGGATTGCTAGTGAAACCTACATAATTAGAATATAATACAAATCAGCAACATAGGATGATCAAAGAATCCAGATAAAGGACTGCCTTGCCTCAGTCATTTTTACAGAAAATGTCTAGCAGATGTTGATCCAGTCATGCCCCAAACTAACTGAGTTTCTTGAAGAAGATACATCAAAGCAGGCAATCTGAATACATGAGGGAGAAATCATTCAGTGTCTAACAATAAGATTGATTTAAATGTGCCAAATATCTGGATTACTTTCTATGTGTAGTACTTTTTGTATGATTTGGAATAATCCTGCTTAATATATGACCTCTCCAGTTCTGTGCCATTTGCATGTCCCTTAGATTGTGACTAAGGAAGGTATATTTCAATCATCCTACTTTGTTACTAAAACAATGAATAAAAAAACAAAATATAATCTTCTTTACTGTAAAGGATCAGATTAGAGAACCAAAGTGAGTAAATTGAGAAGACTCAAACATGGTAAGTCACAGCTCCAAAAAGACACCTCTCAAAACTGCTCTTTCCTGCAAGTTCAGAAAAGGAAAGCCTCAACCAACTAGGGAAGACATTTAACAACATTTACATAGCTGTATCTTTGAGATCATCAGGGTGGGAAACTAGCTGATCATCAGATAAAATATGTGGGATGGTCATAGTGATTCAACTATATCACTTGTTAACCACTAACCAATTGTTTGAGATTATTGTTTTTAATATTCCTGTCAGATTAATGTTGCATAAGCCAATGTCTATGCCTTGGAGAAGGCTGTCATAAATGGGCAAGTTAATGCTATCACATTTTATGAAGATCTGTTATTACTGATGGTTACTAAGGTCAGAAAACTAGATGTAGTTAACTGCAAACCCCTTAAGTGGCTTGCTGATGTTTTAGCTGGCCCATAAAACTACTTTAAAATTACTTCTAAAGCTTGGGAATGAAGACATCATGGCCTAACTGCTCCAAAGACTTCTCTAGGACACTGTCTGGACAGTTACCGATGCAGCAGCTGTGTGGTTGTGGAAGAGAAGCTGCTCACAATTATTCTGAGGAAAACATTGTAAAATCACCTCTTGCCATGTGATTTGCTTGATGGCAACAGCTTGGCATCTTGTCAGATAAAGCTAGTTGAGTTCTGCAGTGGGACTTTCAAGGTTTTTGAAAAGGTTTGATATACTAAGACCTTTCAGAAAGGTTTATGGTCTAGTATTCCAATAAGAAATCACTACTGGTCTCTGAAACAGGACCCCCAGTGAACCCAGTTGATCCAAACTTAGTTAATGAAACAGGACCCCCAGTGAACCCAGTTGATCCAAACTTAGTTAACGAACTGGCCAGCTGATACTAAAGGAGGGTTGCACTTTCAGAACTTACTATTCCTACTGCATTTTCAAAATATTTCAATAGTCAGTTGAGCCTTTTCAGAATGTTCAGAAACAATGCCAAGCCAGTGGTAACAGTAGACAGTGATTCAGGAAGGCCCGTTCTCCATCTAAAGCTAAATCATACTAATAGCTACATAATATGATGAAACATGACCCTGAGATACGTGGTTGACAATGTTCCATTCTGTAGTAGAATTTGTCATAAGGTGACTTGTTGAAGGTGACAGCTATATAATTTACATTTGACTGCCACTACAGCTGCAGCAATTTTGTACTCCTGTTTTGTCATGATCTACTCCTATAGTACCTTTTTAGGCAATGCCAGTCTGATAAACCTTCTGACATAGTAAATTCTACTAAAGGTGTTACTGCTCAATGCTAGGAGTCTCAACAAAAAGCTTCCCTCCCTGGAAGCGATTCTCACCCTGGAGAGTGTTGACATCATTGCAGTTACTGACACTTGGTTTAGAGCCACTGGAAGGCATCCTGGCAGTACAAAGCAATAATGCCTTTCATACATTTAGTCCAGCTACCACACAAGAAGGGACAGGAGGTCATGGTATAGCAATCTACATAAAAGGTAAGCACACCTCAAGATTGGTCAAACAATATGACATGCTCAAGCTACTCCATGCCCAGCTAACCTTAGGTAAAGTCCTATGCTATTTCCTAGCTAGCTATAGGTCCCCCATCTGTGACCCAGGATAACCAGAGCATGTCCTCTAATGTAATGGAGTCACTCACCATTCCAGCACTATATTCATGGGTAATGGTTGAAATTCATGGGCGATTTCAACCATCCAACCATAAGCTGGAATATGCAGGTTCAAAGATTCCTGGATTTTTTTAATGCAACAACCTTGAACAGCTAGTCTGCACATGTACTAGGGGTGCAAATATCCTGGATCTGGTACTCTCAAATATAAAGAAATGTTGTATCCCTAGTGTAATGGCATCACAGATCAGATCACATCACAAAACAGTCACCCGTGAAATAAATATAAAGCCTGAACTCCCAGCAAACCCAAAATGTTTAAGAATGTTCCCATGGCTAACTGATGACATAGCTAAATTCTAAGCCCTCCTTCCATATTCACAGAACATGGTGGCCTATGCAAAAGTCTTTACAGAAACCCTCACAAGCACGTAAATAACTGCATAGAAACATTAGTACCAAACCAAAATAAATTTAGAACAAACTCCAAAACCAAGCCCCTTTGATAGTTTAAATAGGTCATACAACAAAAGAAACAAAATCCTGTCTAAAACTAAGAGCTATACTCAGTGGACAAAAAACTCCCTCATTAGTCTCAACAAGCAACCCAAGAGACTAGTCAAGTCCACCAAAACCAAATTTCAGGCAAAAATAGCCTCCCAGGCTAAGGATAATCATAACACATTTTTCAGTTATGTACACAACCTTAAAGGAACAGCCAACACTGTGCTGAACTAACAGAAAACGGAGCTCTCTATATTGAACTGGAGGATATAGCAATTTTTTTTGGTCAATAAATGTAGCTCCAATTTCACCCCCAGTTACCCCCCCCCCCAGAAAATACACTCTACCATTTCTTTCCCAGCTTTCACTAAAGAACAGTTCCTCAATTCTCTCTCAAAAGCTAAAAACACTGCATCGGTGGATCCTGATAATATCCCAGGATGCCTCCTAAATAGCTTAAAACGTGACCTGTCAGGCCCACTAGAATCTCTGTTCATCCACAGCCTCCAGACAGATTTTGTCCTTTGGGAATGGTGGACTGCAACAATCATTCCTCTACACAAAGAGGGACCATCAACTAACCCAGGGAACTACAGACCCATAAGTTTGATTAGTCTTAGATGCAAGGCCATAGAAAGAATTATCATGGACCTGATAAACAAATACATAGGAAATCTTCAAACACTGGAGCCATCCCAGTTCAGTTTCGTAAAGGGCAGGTCAAGCCTAGTAAAACTGGTAGACTTCTTTGAGATCACTAGAGTCATGATGAGGGCAAAATGGTGTATGCTGTCAACCTAAGCCTAGCAAAGGCATTTGACAAAATACCTCACTTGGGTTTTATAGACAAACTCACAAATTTGGACATAAATCCTTATGTCACTCGAGGGATAGCCAAAAGGCTCATGCATATGACACATAAAGTTAGGGTGAGGTAGTCCATCTCCACCAAGAGGCCTATTACTAGTGGTGCCCCACAGGGCTTGGTATTGAAATTTCTCCTGTATGGAGTATACTTTTCTGAAGTCAAGGCAAAAGCAAAGGGCCTTTGGCTGACAGCCGCAGGCTGGATGCAATCACTGAACCCATCAAAGATGTAGATGACCTCCAGGAAGTTCTGACAAAGACAAGTAACTGATACCAGATCCATGGCCTAACACACAATGAAAAAAATGCATAATTATACCCTTTGGGAAGGCAACCACCCCTGTAAATTACAAAACTGATAACACTCCCCTAAAAGTGACCCAGTGGTAAGGGACTGGGAACTCAGACTGACGGTAACTTTTGCTTTGATCACCATGTTAGTCTGGGATGGGGAGAACATCCTTCAACATAGCACAACTTATAAGTAAGGGCATTTAAGGAGATCATATCCTCAGTATACGCATCCCTCATTAGACTAGTAATCAAGTATAAGGTACCCTTTGGCATGTACTAGACCAGGCATTTGCAACAGCTGGAGTGGCCACAGAGGCTCCTCACTAAAAGAATACAGAGTGGAGAGTACATGTCCTATGTGGACCCCCTCAAAGTCCTATCCGTGTACTCAATCAACTATAGACTGCTGAGGGGTGATCTATGCCTAACCTACAAAGCATTCTCCAATCCAGCCCTGATGGATTTGATACACATTCACAAAACAAACTGCACTAGGATTACCACCTCTAAGGAGCTAAACCTTGTCTGTAACAAAAAAAAAAAAAACATGTTGGAGGGATAATTATGTGTCTCAGAAATTGTCCCTTCTCTGGAACTGACTCCCCATTCATATGAAGCAGAGCTCTTCCTTAAGCCTACTCAAATGCAATTTGGATCAATGGACGGGAAATCACAAATTTACCCCTGGCTTATTGCCCATGTCCCTTATGAACTGGCACAACATGGAGATGCCCTGAGACACAGGCATAAACCAAAGCCATTCTAGTCCTTGAGCATTGATAACATGGAACACTGGGACATGATTGGCTAGGCTTAAAAAGGCTCTTCCCTGTAATATTTTGCTTTGCAACCAAGCCCTCTAATTGCAGTCTTCCCAGTCTTAATACCCAAACTGAAAGATCCACAATGTCCAAGCTGCAGGTATAATTTCTGTCTTTGTATGCAGACCTTAAACTCTTCTAAGCAGTAGAATACAGTTAATTATGCTCATTTCTGCAAGTGTTAATACACAAAATAATACTTTTGCATGTAGACTTACAGTCTACCTGATCTAATTTATAAGTATTTTAAAAAGAGGATGCACACTTGATACAATAACTGGGATGACCATATAGCTTTGGTCTGGTTAAGTGCCTTTCTTTATGCAAGTGAAGATCAAGGGACTCGAACTCAGGTCTAAAGAAGCATCTCAGGAACTCATAGTCTTATTCCTTTGTGTACTATAGATACTTTAAGCTTGATATAATTTAATAATATCACGATATTTTGTGTCACTTTTTTCAGTGTGTCATCTGGGTTTGCCTCATGACCTATAATACTTTAATTAAACATTTTTTTTTTCTGAAAGGTGGATTCACACATAATGACACTGAAAACATTCTTCCAAGTAGAGTTTCTCAGACATTATTATCACTCATGGGTGCAAGAGAAATAGTCTGAAAATGTTGCCCCAGACTCCTAACAGCTGGTTAGTAGTTGGGCCTGCACTTATGACTTTTCATTCATACCTTTACTGAATTTCAACAGATTAGGCTCAGACTCTCAACATCTCATTGGAGAAGGGTGAGTACCCTATGTGCTATTGCACATTTTAATCTTTAAATGTGCATTTTGTACCATTAATTTGAAGTTATCCTTTTAAATCAAAGGATTATATTTTATAAGGTGAAGGCTTTTCTGACAGCATATGGATTGGTGAAACATGTTCAGACAAATCATTGAGAAGCAAATAGTTATGCCCCCTTCCTCTTGAGGCAGGTACTTAAGCAACATGTACTATCGTACAGCAGGGGTGGATGTTTGTAAAAGCAAGTACTCACAAATGGGGTTGAAGAGGAGTTCAGAAATAGAAGTCAGAGATCACCTGGGAAAATAGGTTCCATGCCATATAGTTTACAGTGAATGTCTTAAACCCCTCATCTGCTCCCTGACACTCCACCCCATCTGTTTAAATATACTATATTGCAGGTATCTGTACCTTAGAGGAACTGGCAACAGAAAGACCAAGTTTTGAATAGCTTGCCCATAAGTTGCTTCTTGAGTACCAGTAGCACAGTGCTATGTAGGGCCCCCTTGTTACACAAATTATTTCATAGCAGAATAAATTTTGTGGTTAGTAAACAAGAGAGTCACAAACAATGAGTGTCTGTCTTACATAAGGTATGTATTCATAGCAATGTTTCTGTAAAGCCTGTCTGCTACATGACATGCATATTCCCTGTAGATAGTCATATTTTGAAACACCTTTATTGAATTATCACTTGTGGCATAGACAGATTTATATTTATACAAAAGTAATCAAACTGTATTAACAAATTAATATTAACAAACATTCTACTTCACATATATTGCTATATATATCATATAACCTAAGCAGCATTACATAACTTATTCAATTCCTGCCCCTTTTTTTAAACAAGAAACATTTTTATTACCCATCACTTACAACATAAGCAATCATACATTTATATAAATGAAAAGAAACCTCACTGACACAATCCTAGTTGCAAGCATTTTACATCACAGACTATACTGACACACTCCCAGTTGCAAACATTATACATCACTTATAATCTACCCAATCATGGCTCTCAAGGAAGTTAATGTCAGAGAAGATAACGTAAAAGATAACTGCATTCAGGAAACATGACGAACCTGAAAATGGACATGACAGAGAAGCACATACTGTAAAGCAGAAGGATGCAACAAAATCAGTCAGGAAATTAAATCAAACAGAGGAAAGAACTGGCTAAGAAGAAGAAGAAGACGGTGCATTGCATTTGTATACTGAAATGAAAAATCATGGAAGCAATACTGCGGTTTAATAAACGAGTTAAAAATGAAGCAGAATGTGATAGAGGAAAGACAAATACACAACTATTTATTTTCAACTTTCATAAAAGATAATAATAGACTGACAATTGTTTCACGTTGTAACTATCCAAGCAAAGACATTGTAATGCATGATAAAATCAAAATCCCATCCTTATCTTTGTGCAAACAGAAAGGAAATAGTCATTCCAGTTTTCTGTATTTACTCTACCAGATTATGCCCAACTTCCACTCATTTATTAAGCCTCAGTATCTTTTCTTTGATGTTTTGTTTTCACTCTTTAATATTACCTTCTGTTCAAATGTTAAGATTTATTATTTCAAATACCCAGAATTTAAAATAAATGGGGAATTTCACAGTAATTTCATGCTGGGAGACTGTCCCCATCTGCCTCCTACTATACACTATATTTTAGGTATATGCACTTCAGAGGAAAAGGCAATACAATGAATATGAATAGCTTCTACTCAAGTTGCTTGTTGAGTACCAACAGCCCAGTGGTATGTAGGGCCCCTACATAGGTTAATTGACAATGCTTTGTTTAGATCAGATAAATCTTGTGGAGCTCTTTGATAGGGTGATTGAAGCAGTAATACCTGCGGGGCAGTAGGTGTGACTTTTATGGGCATTAGTAAGGCAAGATCGACAAAAAATGGACACAGACATTGCACAGCCTTTAAACTGGTAATAAGCCGACAGTATACATAAAGTGTTAGCTGTACTGGTCACAGAAAATGATGTACATGGTACCTACATTGAGCAGAAGAGAGTTAGTATAAGTCCTATTTATACATTATCATGGACCTTATAAACAAGGACATTGGCAACCTCCAAATGCTAGACCCCACACAGTTTGGTTTTGTCAAAGGGAGTTCATGCCTGCTAAACTTGGTCGACTTCTTTGAAACAGTCACCAAAGCTACAGATGAGGGGAAGAAGGTGCACACCGCCTACCTTGACCTAGCCAAAGCCTTTGACACTATTTCCCACTTGGGTGTAAGAGATAAACTCTCTCAGCTAGGCATCAACCTGTATGTTACCAGATGGGTAGCTAACTGGCTCACTGATAGAACCCACTCAGTCAAAGTAGGGGAAGCCACCTCTAGTAGTAGACCCTACTGATCGGTGTACCCCAAGGATCAGTTTTAGGACCTCTACTGTTTGGGATATACTTTTCTGAGGTGCAAGCAAAAAGCAGTGGTTTGTGGCTGATCAAGTTTGCAGATGACTGCAAGCTGGGTGCTGTCTTAAATTCCTTTACTGATGTGAACAGCCTCCAAGAGGGCCTTACTCAAACTAATGACTGGTGCCAGAATCATGGCTTCAAACTGAATGCAAAGGGATGCATCATTATCCCCTTTGTAGAAAATGTCATCCCCACTAATTATCACATTAATAACAATGTACTAAGCATGCAATCAGTCTTGAGGGACTTGGGCAGCCAAGTTTATAGCAACCTGACTTTTGACCACCACATTGCCTCCATTGTACGGAAGGCTTTCTACATGGCCCACCTGATAAATAAGGGTATTTCATCTAGGAACAAGGAGGTCATAAGAGTCCTGTACTCCTCCCTCATCGACCCATTATCGAGTACAGTGCCCCCTTTGGCATGTACCTGCAGCAGTTGGGGAGACCACAGAGGTTCCTGACCAGGAAAATCCAGGGTCTCAAACATCTGTCCTATACAGGTAGGCTAAAAGCCCTGTCCCTCTAATCAGTGTCATACGGACTGCTCAGAGGTGACCTGTATCTGGCATGCAAGGCCATTTCAGACCCAGCCTTGATGGAGTTGCTGCATATCCGTAAGACAAACTCCACTCATGCAACCCACATGCAAGGGCTTAACCTGGTCTGCGACATTAATAGAACTTGTTGGAGGGATAGATTTGTGTCCCAAAAACTCCCCTGTCTGTGGAATAGACTCCCTCTCCATGTCAAGCAGAGTACCTCTCTAGCCCTCTTTAAGAGGAACCTGGACGACTGGATGAAAAACAGAAAATATACCCCTCGGATCCTACCTGTGTCCGTGATAGACAGGGGAAACAGGTGCTGACTTTCAGGGAGCATGGTCGAAATTCTTAGCTAGGCTTATAAGGGCATCTGGACCAATAGCCTAGTATCATCCTATGAACCTAAGTAGTGGGGGTCTATAGGCATCAGTCCTGGAAAGGTCCTCCATTATATTTATATGATACTGCAGAACCTGGACAGGGCAGTAGGTACTTCTATAGAGGAAACAAAGATCTGATATGGATAAATAATATAGTGAGGACAAAACTGCAGGAATGGTTTAACATGTGGCTACTAAAACTTAATGTTTGGTAAAATTAAATCAGCAAAAAAAAAAGTGCAACACTGCATGTGTTGGACTGTAGGGGGAGACATTCTATTTTTCTGCTTTCAACAATAAAAGTAGAACGAGATTATGGGATTTTATTTAAGGTAGCACACCGGAAAATCCTTTTGACAAGGCAGTAAGAAAAGCTGAGGGGTCCTAAGATGCTTTAGGAAAAGCATCACCTATAGAAAAACTGAAATTTGTACTTGTAAGCAATAGGGTGATCCCATGCAGGGTGTTTTGTGCACTTTTAGATGCCATATCATTATGCATGTATAAATAGGACTTAAATTGCTCAGAGGCAGGTTGCCAAGAAAGTACATGGCCTGTGCAAGAAACTTTATGGGAAAAAGGTACACCTGTGAGGGGGAAGGAAGCGAGGTGACATATCACAGACTTTCAGATACCATAAGATAAGTAAAGTAGTTTATGAGTGTAGCAACATTTGGAAAAAGAACTGCACATGAAAAGGGCACAGATTTGAAAAGGAAAGGTTGACTTGAGGAAAATAAGTAGCAATATTTTTCACTAAGAGAGCTGCGAATGTATAGAAAAACCTTCCACAAAAAGTAGATTCAACAAAAATGGGAGACGTTTTGAGCACAGGACCAATAGAAAGCTGTCTTCGAAAAGAGGAGGAAACACTGGATACCATTTAGATTAAAATGGCAAATTATCTATGAAGGTGATAGCAGACAAATGATGTATGTGAGCCCAAACTGTCTATATCTGTTGTGATTTTCTGTGCTTCTGTGAATATGAATATCCTTAAAACGTCAGCTTATTTTATAATTGCCACATTATGACCTGAGTTTTATTTGAAAAACATTTGCTCATGGTTTTATTACTAATTTGGATATTTTAGAACCAAAATATTCATGTGACATATCTTAGAACCAACTTTTTAAACCATATCATCAACATAAATTCCATTCTACAAGACACTGACCATAAAAGATATCATGAGATGGGGCTCTAATGTGTTTTTTTATGAAAAGCCAGGGAAACATTTTTCAACTCATCACTTTCTTTATACCATGTCAGGTGCAGCTCAACGGTTCAGCATTGAAACATGGTTTGTTTTGTACATTTTCAAAATCCCTGAATTAGAATACATTGTATTGAAGTCTTTTAAACATTTTTATTCACTGCTGTACTAATCACAAAGCTGACATTTAGCTTTACTGTTTATCTCTTTTTCTTCCTGCCACTGCATATCATTCTGTGGAATCAATCCCCAAATATACCATCACAGTCATTTCCTTCTAAGTCATAAAATAACTCATTGAAAGCTGTTGCCTGTGCATATTTGCTTAGGCTGTCTTTCATTAGTCTTTCATGCATGTATATTGTTTATTATTAAGGCCAGTAAAGTCTGTATGGTGATCACATAGAAAGAGTAGAACAGAAAATGCACTTTAAATTGTATTTTACTCTTTCTTTGTGTTACGGTGATCTCAGATTTAGTATATAAATGCAAAGAGATGTGGTGGGTGCCAAACATGCTTTCATGGTGCGAGATGTGGTGCGTGCTCATGGTGCAAGATGTGGTGGGTGCCAAACATGCTTTCATGGTGCAAGATGTGGTGGGTGCCAAACATGCTTTCATGGTGCGAGATGTGGTGCGTGCTCATGGTGCAAGATGTGATGGGTGCCAAACATGCTTTTATGGTGTAAGATGCGGTGGGTGCCAAACATGCTTTCTTGGTGCTTTTTATGTCCTTTGTGCTTGCTCATTTCCCCTTGATCTTTGGGTTTTACACAGGAGAAGTTTGGTCTCAAAGAGTTATATAGGCAGCTTTCTTAGGTGGGAAGGAGTAAAATGTGAGTGGCAGTTGACAAGGGCATCGTATTGAGGAAGCTTGGAGATATTTTTATATTGCGTACCTTCCACCCTAGGGTGAGTGGGAGACATGTGATCAGAAGGAACCATGTTTACCATGCTATGCTACTTGTTGCTATCCTTGTACTTGATGCCCAGTAGCTGCTGTTACCCCAGTGACCTGCAGGAGATGCCTAAGTGGCCCATGCCCCATAATCACCAAACAGCCCTTGGACACCTAGTTCACTAAATCCAGGCCACTGGCAATGTGGGTAAGTGCTGTGCCCCATGCCATTGGGCATTCTGTGCTTTACAGTCTGTTGTTAAGCATGCATGCAGACATATGGTGTTCACAAAACTAGTGAAGAATAATCGTGCACATCCTGCAAGAAGTCATAAATTTAGAAATCTGTGTGCCATTTTTATATCATAAATCATTTAACTTAAATGTTCTTATGAATTCTGCCTTACCATATATCAGAAAACAGAACTGCATTTATTGAAGATGTCATAATTCAGTTTTACAAAAAGAGGAAATACAGTTCAGTTCAATTTACAGTACTGGTTTTCTATATTACAAGCACATTTTTTTGTTAAAAAGCAGCGGACATGGTCTGCCTGTTACATCCCACATTTCTATGGCTTTTTACATGTGTTAATTGAGTAATTCAAATACCAGCTGCTGTCAAGCAGTAGGATTACTATCTGCTTACCTTTTTTAATAGGAAAGGCTTTCTTTTTCCATTCGTGATTAAATTTTGGTCTGCATAAAGCAAAGAGGAGCTGTTCAGTGTGTTAAAGCAGTCTGTGCCAGCCAGGGCTTGATTAGTGAGAGATGAGCTCTTTTTACAGCAATTTGTAAACATTCCAATTAAATGTAAAAGTCCCCCTTCCTCAGAGGGCGAGGAGCACTTTGAGTGACATGTAGTTTTTGCTACCTGGCATATGCAGGAGTAGTGATGGTAGTGGTGGTGTGTAATGTGATGATTGAATGATAAGTGCTGTCTTTGTTGAAGAATAATCTACTAAGTTAATAAAAAGACTTTTGATTTCTGTTGCTGGCTCAGGCAAGGTTATTCTTGCCAAGAGAAACAGTTTCAGTTATTAAGGCATGGCTTGATTAAAGGTATTTACTTGCTACTTTCTGTTCACATTATCTTTTAATAAAGACAGCAGCTGGCCCAGAACTGCTTGCAAATTCCTAGTTTGCAATGCAAAACAGTGCAGTGTGCCCCACTTATTTAAACTCTGTTCACAGAGACCTGCATGTAGGTCTGATTGCATACACTGTTCCTCCTTTCTGCTTTATAAATACCTGTCTAGCTCTTTGAGAGTTGCCTGTAGAAGCTACACTGGTGGCCCATTTAGGGTGGAAAGTACCTAAGGAAAAAAATGGACTCTGCAACTTGTCTAAACCTATGAGCAACTTAACTGAGGCTGAGAGGATAACTTATGTAGGAAATGATTAAGGGCAAACAAAGAATGAATTCAGTTTTACCCTGATGTTCTATTATTTTACTCAGGACACATACCTGCTTTTTGTGCCAGATGGAATTCCATTTCTTGTGTAGATATACACAGATTCACTAATGTGGCCAGAGATACACACAGTGTCTCTTTCTCTCTCTGTCTCTCTCTCTCTCTCACACACACACACACACACACACACACACACACACACACACACACACACACACACACACACACACACACACACTTTATCCCTTTGCATCTTAAACCTTTAAATGGACTTGGTGGCTTGTTCATGGCTTAGGAATCCAGGGACTCAACAGTAGTCCTCTGGAAGGATTTATGTTTAATTACAATATGACAAGGCAACATTTGTAAGTGGGTGAGCCATCTATTCTTCAGATTTGTGTCAGCTGTGGGGTCCCAGATTGTCAGACCTCATTTTCACAAGTCTTTTTTTTTTTTGGGCCCCGTGTTACACCAAGCATATGTGTGTGTGAGTTTCAGAATTGGTTCTTGCCCTTTTTCTGTTTCCTACATTCATTATGTCTGGCTCTTGTATAAATATGGTTAATCAGATAACTGCATCTATCCAGATAAAATATAAACTGTGAAAATCAGACTGTTTTGGGGCTTTTTGTGACTAAGCAGGTCTGGTCATATAATATATTATCATACTGGTGTGATTTCTCTTAGATGTAGTAAGCAGATAAGCTTGTAGTAAACATCTTAATCACTAAATAAGCTTCAAGCTGAGGCAAAATATGTGGTGTTTCACATTTCTGTATCACATAGACAATGGGTTTTTCACAAAACCGCTTAAACGAAATAAAAAGTACAGATTTTTTCAAATCTCTCCTTTGCTGCCAAAACGCACAGCATCTCCAACTCCTCTTTAGTCCCATAACCATCTGTCTACAGCCCAGCATCATTTAAAAGAATACACAACCCTGCTTTTTCCCGCTACCATGGTTATGTCATCTTATAGCTAGCGACCAGGAATTAAATTGGGCACAAAGAAAGTTTTGATAATTTCACTATTTAGTCCCATATCCCTCTGTCTATAGCCCAGCATCATTTAAAATAAAATGCAACCCTGCTTTTTCTACTACCTCAGTTGTCTCATCTGATAGCTAATGACCAGGAATTAAATTGGGCACAAAGATAGTTTTGATAATTTCACTGTGTTGGTTAAATGTCATGTTTATCCGTTAAACTTACAGCAAGCAAGCACTCTTGTGTATATTTTTTAGCAGAGCAAATGCCTCCTCAGTTGGCAGCAAGGAGCACCTCCCCTTTTACAAAGCCCAGTTCATGTTAGGCTATACAATCCTTGCTACAACTAAGGCCCTTTTGATCAATTAGCTAAACTATTATAATCAGTCCAAAACCTCTTTAAAATTGAACATATACAAACTAAAAACAGTAAAGTAAAAGCCAACTTATACTTTACTGATAATTTCTGGCATAGTGCGTGACTCTGATTGGCTCAATCCACTTTGTTTGCCCATGCTATGTTCAGGCTCACTCTGCTCCCCCACTCTACCCTACCCCATCCCCACCCACCCACTTTCAATTACATTTATTTTCACCATAGCTCCACCCATTACAGTACTTCATCCAATCACACCCATCTTCAAATCACTCTCATATTAAATCATTCTGCCACCAACATCCCATACTCACAAAATACCCATTAATTGGCCAACTAATTGGTACTTCCACTCTACAGAATCAATAGCCCAAGAGCCATCCTACAAGCATATTCTACATCTTAATAGGCACACCTTTAAATTCCTTCACACACAACCATCCTCCCCTTCTACTAAGTCATTCATCTCCAATATAATACTTTTACCCTGTCCTTATTTTTCCGCCTACTACTAAACTTAACAACACTCCAAATTATATATTTACTACACAAACCTATGTCTATAACTTCTACACAAACTCAATCTTCTACCACCTATTCTGAGATATCCTCTAGCCTATATGCACTAGACATACTCTTATACACCAAAGATAAAATCCTTCACCTACAAGTTTACACCAATAAACACTCTGCTCTACATTATCAAATCAAAACAAAAAGGAAACTGCTACCCACTATTTTGCCATATAAATATTCTAACTTACTCCAAATTGTGGAGACATACATCCCAACCCAGGACCCACCTCTTCCCCGCCTAACCCCCTAATTCCTATAATTCACTAAATATTACAAAACTAAACCTTCAAAGCATGAGAAACAAAATCCCAGAATTACATTCCTGGTTAGCTCATAACCAACCTGATATTTTAGCTGCTACTGAAACATGGTTAAAACCCTACATAAAAGACTCCGAATTTCTCTCCCCAGGTTATGGTTGTTTAAGATCAGACAGACCTCGGAAAAAAGGTGGAGGAATCACACTAATATACCCAAACACATTTACTATAGTCTCTTATACTGAAAGTATTCCACAGTTTTCCACAGCCAAAATATTACTCTCTCTCCTAAAAATAAAAGAGCATCTGCATTATACCCTATATATTCCTCCAGGCAATAACATTCCTATATTAGAAGAAATCATTGCCTGGACATCAAATAATATAAAAAAATTGAAGCAATCATCCTGGGTGAAGTAAATACTAACTGGCTAGATTTCTCCTTCCAACACCCTTCCTCCAATATCAACCTGTATAATTTTACCCAGCTAATTACCAACATAACTAGACCCAGTAAAAACAATGGCAGTGGCTCTATTTTGGACTGGATTATGGTCTCCGATCCAAATAAAATCTTCAGAGGTTCACTACCCAATAGTATCAGTGACCACTTACCCACCTATATACTATGTAAAACCACTCCAACACTAAGTAAACACCAGTATAAACAAACAAGAGCTTTATCCCATTTAATCCAAACATCCTTAATGAAACTTTACAAAACATCAACTGGGATGCACTAAAAGCCCTTCACCTCGATGAGGCTGTCAACTTCTTCAGCTCAACATTTCTCAAGATCCTAAACAATCTCGTACCACTTTGACAAAAAAAAAGCATAAAAACTGATCATGCCAGCTGGCACACTAGACCCACTAAGCAACTCATGACTGCTAGGGATGAAATTATGGCATAAATATAAAAATCCTTCTGACCTCATAAAATTCAAACAACTCTGTAATCAAGTAAAGCATCTAGTCATTAAAGATAAAAAAGAACACTAGCTAAGTCTCCAAAGTCACCATAAGCAAAACCCCCCAAAATTCTGGAACTTCATTACTGCCTTGCTAAATCCAGGTTTAAAGGATAACTGTTGTCCAAATCCAAATAAAACACCAACTGAAATAGCCACTCTTTTGAATTCATATTTCACAGGCACCATAACTAAACTCACTACCACCTTTCCTCAAACTAACCTAGATAATAAAAATACAAGGAAGTCCCAAAAGTATGAAAATGCAACAAAAAGGCCAGTAAAAATGTAAAAATAACCAGCTTGCACTTTATTAACAAGAACGTCTCAAGTCTCTAGAGGTTTGGCAAGAAATGCCTTCTAGGTGTACCTCAGTAAAGAAAAAAACAGTGCAGTTTTATACAAACATTAACTATCAATTATAAAATACTTAACTAATTAATATCTAAAACACTAAATACTAAATTTGTCTTATACTTAGAAAACAATTATATCAAACGTTTCCATGAACATTCAGTATTAAGTCCACAAGGACTTAAAGTATTGTATTTTAAAATATAAATACTTTATATAACAAATTATATTTATTCTTAAACTCAGAGTGCCAACACCCCAATTAACTTGTTCTAGGATGCTGGCTTGCAGAGAGTCTAGATTGCTATTGGGAAACAACTTAAAATGCATGGCAACAGGACTAGCAACTTTTTCCATTTGTATGTCTCTAATGTGCTCCTGCAGTCTCAGTTTAAAACTTCTCTTTGTTTCACCTATATAAAAGAGACTGCAGGAGCATCTAAGAACATAAATAACATTAGATATTATACATGTAAAATGTCCTTTAGGACTAAAGGGAATACCATTGATATAACTAAAAAAAATTAATAACATATTTGCATGCTGAGCATCTAGTACAACCACTAGTGCCCAGTATACCTAAAGTGCTGCATAACTTATCCACTGGCTTAACAAATTTATTGTGTACAATAATGTCCTATATGTTCCTACCTCTTGTGTATGAAAATATAGGAGATCTGCATAGTGTATCACAAAATACTTTAAATTTAAATAAAAATGACCAAAATGCTTGATTATCTTAACCTGTTCATGAGAAAAAACATTATAAGAAATAACTTTATACATTTGCCTAACTTCTAACTTATCTTGTCTAGTATTACTGCCAGTATGTCCTCTGTAATGTTTCATAACAGAGGTACTGGCTGCTGACAAATTATTTTGTGCCAAAAAATTATTTTTTAGTTTAACCAGTGCCTTCTGGATATCTTCCATGAAATACCCCTTTTCAAGAACATATTTATGGAAGTACACATTTCCTTGTATAGTTCCCTTTTATCAGTACATAGTCTGTAAACTCTCAATAACTCTCCATAGGGTAAAGAATCCAGCAGATGAGATAGGTGGCAACTGGTTCTATTTAAGAAATGATTACTATTGTCAAACTTTCGATGAATTTTGGTTTTAATTTTTTCCCCCACTACACCTGTTAAATCAATATCCAGAAAACTTATAGTTTGGCCCTGTTGAAGTCCATCAAATTTTATTTGAAACCTGTTTACATCCAAATCTTTAACAAAGGCAGATAAATTAGTCATCCCACCCTTTCACAAAAATACTAAGTCATCTGTAAATCTATAATAGGAAACAACACAAGTTCTAAAAAAATATGTCTATATAAATATTCCACCTCATAAAGGCCCATAAAAAGATTGGCATAGGCAGGTGCAAATGATGCACTCATGGCAGTGCCTATTTTCTGAACATAAATATCTTCACAAAAACAGAAATAATTATTAGTAAGACAAAATTCTATCAATTCTAATGCATAATTGCTTAGTGGATTGTCTCCTAAGAAAAACTTAGTAGCTTCTAAACCATGTTGATGTTGTGTAGAAGTGTATAGACTTTTAACTTCAACAGACATCCAATACATGTCTTCAGTCCACTCAATGGCTTTAATTTTATCTAAAAAATCAAAATAATCTTTTATAAATGATGGTAACTTCATTACATAGGGTAATAAATAACTAATACACCTATGTTTCGTAAAAAATAATGAGTAGCAGAAATAATGGGCCTTCCTGGGGGGGGGTGTTGCATGCTTTTTTGAAGCTTGGGTAAACAGTAAAAATATGCTATAGAATTATTTTCGTCTTGTTTCAAAAAATACCCAAGTCTGTAACCTTTAAAAAGTAAATGCTGAAATTCTTTTTGTGCATTTTGATAATCACTCACTGTCACCTTAACATATACTTCAGTATTACTAAGATGTTCCATGCACATTTCCATGTAGTGATTAGCATGCATTACTACTAAACGATTCCCCTTGTCAGAGGGTTTAAAGACCAGTTCATGTTGTTCCCCCATATTTTTAAGAATTTTTCATTCATCTTTCGACAAATTGTTAGAAAAAGAATCCCGTTTGCATAAATTCTTTACATGTGTGTTCTAAATAAAAATTGACCATAGCTGAAAATTGTTGCACACCCTCATGCAGAAAAGTGGGACAAAAGCATCTATATCACGTTATCGAAAGTTTACTTAATTGAATCAATAAAGGTCGAACTTTATTGATCGATTAAGTAAAACATCGAATAACGTAAAAAGAAAAACAAATTAAAACAAAAATAAAACTAACTGGCGTACATATCATACATTCCATCATAGTGTTAAAAAAACCTTTGTTACAAGTACGTGCATCATAACATTTTTTATACTTTAAACACAAGAAATTCTTAAAAGTAAAAAATAATGAATAAAAAATAAATAATGAGTATATATGTTAAGCAGAAGACAAAATTTAATGAATTCACCTGTATATTATTAAACTCAGGGGCCCCATTCCTTAATCTGGGTTCTGTCCTTAAGGGCTGGTACTATGGAAACATTATCATAATAATACACTGGAGAATTCATTAATGCTACGATGCATGTACTTGTAACAAAGGTTTTTTAACACTGTGATGGAATGTATGATTAACAGTTCATTATAGACAGGATATTTTATATATTTAGAATATTTTTACTTTTATATTCCATTTAACATGAAGTTTACTGTTCAAATTTACTATTCAATTTTCTTTTATAGATATTTATTTGTTAAACTGTGTTTTTAAGAGTCTATTGTTTGATTGATTTATTAATTCATCAGCCAGTCATGAGTTATACCAAATTATATATAGGTAATTTTGAATTGCATTGTGTTATTCAGTTCTGATGAAGTCATTACCTATGATGAACGCGCTTAACTAAAGGAATTTTGATTGTGCTTGGTTTTATAATAAAGTGGAGTTCTTTTCAATGGCCATTGGGTGCATTGCTTTTGGTTACCATTAACAATCTGTTGACATGGTTTGATCTTGTTGGCTTTCTAAATGAAAGCCTTATGGTTATTGTAGTCCCTTGAATCTCTTTGTAGTTTTGTTTTTTTTCTTTTTCATGAGATCCTGTTCAAGATCAATCAATTTGTCATTAATGTCAACTAGCTGGATCTGCAAGTGGGCGGGACTAATTTTAGCTGCCAAAAAATTGCACAAAGTAGAAATTTCTTCCTTCAGCTTTCACTGCAATAAAATGTCCTGTTCTATAGGGATATTTACCCACTCAGTGGCACAACGATGGGCAGCTGCAATCCATCTATCTTGAAGGCCATTTTTTTGCTTCATCTGAAACATCAAAAGGTTTAGATGGACTTTTAAAGGCACGCAGTCCTCTCAGTGTAATGTCAAGCTAAATATAATGTTGCAGGCTCAAAATATTAAGATAAACTGCAGTTTCTTTCATCATAAGCTGCTCTAGCTTGTAAATGATATCAGGCACATCTGTGGAAAAAGAAACAGTGGTTCTTACCCACGCAGTCAAAAGGATTGGCTATATGTTGTTTACGACCATGTTCAATAAGATGGTCCCAGTTTTTAAAATTCTGCTCACCTCTCAAACTAGTTCCTGAAGATGTCTTTCATTTAGACAGCACATACTGATCCATGCTTTTTTGAGGAGCATCTCATCTCGCAAAATCCTTGGTAGTTGGTTATTGTGATCACTGGCCATGTTGCAGCAACAAAAATACAACAAGAAAGTCTCAAAAGTATGAAAATACGACAGAAAGGACAGTAAAAAATATAAAAATCACCAGCTTGCACTTTATTAACAAGAACGTCTCAAGTCTCTAGCGCTTCAGCAAGAAATGCCTTCCAGGAGTACATCAGTAAGGAAAAAACAGTGCCATTTTATACAAACATTAACTATCAATTATAAAACACTTAACTAATTAATTAATATCTAAAACATTAAATATTTCTCTTATACTTAGAAAACAATTATATCAAATGTTTCCATGAACATTCAGTATTAAGTCCACAAGGACTTAAAGTATTGTATTTTAAAAAATAAATACTTTCTTTATATAACAAATAACCCTGCACCTCCAAATCTATCCACACAAAACAAAACAGCACTACTCCCCATCTACCTAGCTATCTTTCTTATCCTATACACCACTATAAGAAAAACTACTCCTTAAACTAAAACCTGGCACTACCGCTCCTGACAACCTACTTCCCGAATACCTACAAGTGTTAGCTAACTCCATTGCTTACCCTAACAGATCTATCTGTGATTCTTATGTACCCACAATATGGAAAAAAGGATATATTCACCCTCTTCATAAAGGGGGTAACAACACAGACATCTCCAACTTTCAAACTATTGCTATGCTCTCACCCATCTCTAAAATCTTGGAAAAATGTATTAATACTCAACTTCTTAACCGTTTGCTTCATAACCAAATCCTTTCCCCCACTCAGCATGGGTTTGGGCCAGGCCACAGTACCACCACCACAACTCTCATATCCTTCATGGACACTATTAACCGGACTCTTTCTTGACCTTTCTAAGGTCTTTGATACTGTCTCCCACCCTCTGCTCCTTACAAAATTCTCACATCTAGGCATCTCATCTGCATCCTTAAGCTGCTTTTCAAATTATTTCACAAATAAGCTGTGGCGACCCCTTACCGGGGCCGAAAGACAAATAAACATGGAAGGTAGTTATGAATTTAGCTGTCTTGTTATAACATGCAGCCAGTTTCTTCTTTCATTACCAGAGAAGGTGAGTCAGAGAGACAATACTGTGAGAAAACCTTTGCATTCTGGACTGTGAGAGATACTGACAGAAGCAAAAGACTGTAAAAGTAAAAGAAGAAATGTGAGTGGCATCTGAAAAGCATTATATGCATGCTCAAATAGGACAAATGAGATGAGATAAGATTTTCCACTAAAATTATTATTTTTTTTTTTACTTTTTATACCTATAACCATTGGAAATCACCTAATGCTTCTCAGTAGCCTGTCAATACGTATAGTGTGACTTTAAATTATTCCCTTCTTTATGTGTTGCAGGACAGCTGTTTATTCAGCTATTCTGTCATTGAACTTTGTCACATTATGTATTATATTATTTATTCATAAATGTTGTTGATGCTCTAGCTGTATTACATGTCTTACTGACATTTATTCAGAGCTATTTGCACTGCTATATATTTGAAGTGTGCTGCTCTAATACTAATACCCTTTGTTATTGAAACAAATGAATGTCATGATTTAAAGTAAACCTGGAACACTGACCATTGATATTGGAAAGATTCTTCTCCCACACCAGGTGCTTGGTTTCCAGTGTAGAATTTGGAAGCGGTGTAGTCCTGAGGTACTTTAGATCAGTTTCATTTGTTTTAGATGGTAGTAGAGTGGATGGATATTAGAAAAAGTTCAACATGCAATCTAATAAATAATAATTCCTGCTACAGGACTTGGCAAAGAAAGACATTAGATGCTATACAGCCATATTTTACTGCACAAAACTTTTTGACTCGGCGAACTTACATATGTTAGGAAAGAAGTTAGCTCACTTTTTGTCAGAGCCTCATAGCAACTCACTACAGAAAAAATACCATCTACTGCTAATGGACCTGCTTCCCTTGAAGATTTTCGCAAAATGAATCAAGTTCTTACTGCTGCAGTCCAAATGTGCTGCCCAGCATCCTTCATGAAAAACAGCTCAACTTCCTATGTTCTATTTCAGAATGCTCTCCAAACAAGAAAGTGGTAAATTAATAGACTCTCTGAAGACTGGATCCCACAAGAACCTTACAGTTTGTGCTCATGATTCATTAAGCAATTCATGGACCTTCTGCTACATATCTGAAAACTTACTACAGTCACATCCCTGTCTATGATTAAAAAATCAACATCTGACTTCAGTCATGGTCTAATCTCCTATTGTTGGGAACAAGTTCCCATAAACTGGTACATGTGCAAGCCATTAAATACATTCAGAAATATGATATACTGTCCTGACACCAGTATGGTATCTCAGCAGGATGAGTAAACTAACAATACTTTGGATGCTGAGGACATTCTTTCAAAGAGTGGCCAAGATCTTGTGACAGGATCATTGTTTCAGCCTATACTAAGATATTTGACCTTGCTAACCCAATATTGTCTTGGCTAGCTTTAAAAAATATAGATTTAGTAGTCCTGTGTTAGTTAAAATTGGCTCATCAATTTGAAATGAAGCCTCACTCTTCTTTTGTGCTTCATCTTACCCTCTTCCTGCTTTTACTTTCATTATCCCCCATGTAAAGCTCACTCATAAATTAGCATCCTTTTCTGTGCAGATTACACAGACATCTACAGATCATCAACATCTGAGATCACCATAAGAACTGCCAGAAGATTATCTTAATAAACTAACAAACTGGTTCTCTAAGAACTGGATTTTACTTATTCCTAATAAAACTAAACTTCACAATCTTTGCTTCATACCCCTAACTGAAATTCATCTTATGCCTCTGGTTTATCAGTGCCCCCACAGGTAGCTGACTGCATACCACACCTCATTTTGGCTGTCTCACACTCAAGCTGTACTATTGCCTCACCTTTTTAAATGCATTAATATTTATTTTTATTGACTTCAAAAATCATACATCCATAAACCAAAGACTTAACTGAATGATAATTAAAAAATATAAGCATGCAAACAATATCTCTGTTTGCCAGTATCCCATCCCTCTGCCAGAGTAGCATAGCCTACCTGTAACGGGCAACAGAACTATAGTATGGAAGTCTTGGATTTCATTTAGCTCACCAACATCTACCTGATCCTCTCTTACTTAGATCACACTCCCTTTATAGGTTCATAGGCAAATACTAGGCTAGCTGCACTTGCAGGTCATCTTAAGGCTAGACAATTTCCCTACAAAGGTCAGAATCAAACCTTGTACTGTGTATTTGTAAGGTAAACACCTTAACCATTATACCAACCCCCAATCACTTCAAAGCAGCCATGCCTTCCAGTCTAACAGACACTGCCTGTCCTCTGCTAATATTGAAATGAGATATCCTACAGCATCCTCAATCCCCCTGACAACTGTACTGTGTATGCAGATTATCGACTCCAAGCACTCTGTACCTTCAGGGCTCAGTCTCTAACAAGAGCCACTCATTTTCAGAGTATACAGTAGTCAGCACCAGCAGTGAACCACTCTCATCTGCAGATCTTAAATGAGACCAACTATTGCTAATCCTTTCAGGGTATCCTTCATCTTTACCATTCATTCTTTCCACCGCCACCCTTTACCTATCTGTTCCAAGTTCACACATAGCTTTATCTCATCCATAGTCCTATATAACAGTTCTAACCTCCTTTTCTTCCTCCTTCTCTAAATATACAATATAACATGGCATCCTGTACCCTTATTACTTGCTGGAATCCACATCTTCATTACTGGCCTAACAGTTTCATGCACACTGCAATACTTTAACTAGTGTGTACCTCCTCCTAAGTCTTAAGTATCCTTTCCCTTCTATCCAACCTCTTTTCTTCTCAGCCTCCACTTGTCAGCACCACCATCAAGCTTTTCCTCTTCCTTTCTCTCTCTCTTATCTCTCATCCCCATTAAATACTCCATCACCTCCTTTGATATTCCGTCATTATGTTGTACCCATCCTTTCTTGATAACTCCATACCTCCCATTCTTCTGCACTCTTCCTTCTGTACCGTCCCTTCTTGTTATCATTCCTGCATTAGCTGTGACTGCATGTGTCATTAAATCTGACCAGTGACACCCCCTATTCCTCCCTTAGACATCATTCTTTGCCTGCCAATACACAGTCTCCCCATCTCCTCCCATAGTTTAAACATAAATCATGCAATTTCTATAAGTATATATCCACTGGATCAGGGTACATGTGCCATATTAGTACAACACTTGTATGGGAGTCATCATCCTTATGATATCTATCCTTCCCATTAGGGTAAACTAACTTTCCCACTACCTGTCTAGTTACTTGCACACTTTCTCACCCCATTACTTTATCAATTCTCTTTGTTGTTTCGTTTAATGATAATACATATATGTTTTATTCACAAGTATTTCACTCCCCATGCTTCCAGTGGTGGTCCTGTCTCTGTTCCTTCACGCTCTCCTAAAGACAATACCATAGATTTGATGAGACCACTGTCTGGCTTTTGATTATAAAAGTGAACAAAACAAGGTAAAAATCAAAGCACTCTTATTCGGCATGCAAAATCGACTGCTTCATCTCCCTTCACAACACATCAGCAATCTGAAAAGGCATTCCTTGAGCTGAGCTCAAATACAGACTGCTGCTACTAATTTCACATGCTCCCCTCCAAAAAAAAGCTCTCAGTGTCAAGGGGCACATTTAAAAAATCTGCAAATATATCACCTTTACTCTACTGTGAACATTGCTGCACAATCTTGCAAAAGGCCAAGTGATTACCTGTCATTAGATTTCATACCTAATATTGTTTTTTTTTCCATATTTATATTACTAAATTCTCACCTTCTCACCTATTATATTAATATTTTCACATTGCCATTATAATGCACAATCACATTCTAGTGACCTCTAGTTTTAAGTTACCTTCAGTCACTCCCTCTCAGTATTAGGACTAGGAATCTGAGACGTCCTTCCTCTCACACTTAGGAAACCCATAGACCATAAGAAATTTAGAACTTGCCAAAGAAAAGGTTCTACTGAAAATTAACACAAAGGAGTCTCGGACACAGTTTTAGATGAACTGAGCTCTTTCATTCTTTTAATGAACAAGAAATTCTTCAGAATCTAAAACTCTAAACAAACTGTAGATTTAAAAATAGTGCTTCAAAACCATGTGACCAGTGGGCAACCAATCAACATGCGATAAATGTAGGTGTGTGTGTGTTTAGAGATCATCATCATCACAGTGTTAAAACACAATAGAAACAGTGTAGAGATGAAAAAAAAATAAAAATGTGTTACATAAAACATCTAAATTAAATCTTATCCGCTAATACATAAAATCATGAAGAATGCTGTCTACTAGAGTCTCTGTGTTAACAAGAAACACTTAATTTTGACAAAGTCATTCAATCCTGGGTATTTATCAGCTTTTAGTTTAATTTGCCACTGTGATTCATGGCATTCTAACAGAACATTGAATTTCCCTGTGAAGTCCTAAAGGCTGATGGTATGAAAGACATAAAACACAAATTTCTTAAACTTGAAACAACTTAAGGAATGTTTGGCCAAAGCATTGCTCTGATCTTTATTTTTTATGGCTAGTGAGTGTTCATAAATTCTCCAAGAAAATTTCTTAACTGTCTTGCCTACATAAAACCAAGGGCATTATTCGTAAATCACCAAGTAAACTGCACCCTGTGAGTTTTAGTTGTATCTGTCTTTGGACCAGAGTTCTAAATTGAGAGACTTACCATGTACGTTTGAAGTGTTGCTGATGACACAACACTGTTTGCACTTTTCACATTTGTATGTCCCAAGTGTACTGTGTCTAATGGGCTCTGTGGAAGTGTGACCTTCTAATAAAGATTTAATGTTGTGTCTTCTCTTGTAAGTAAAAAGAGGATGGTCACCAAAAATCCTCGCTAAATCTCCATTGCCCAGAATGATTTTCCAATTGTCTTTCAGTATGTCTCTAATCAGGGACATGTCTGCTGAGATAGGAAGTGGAAAAGCCCTCTGAAATGAATCATGGAGGGCTATTTGACAGCGGGTGTGTTCTCCCCAACCAATGAGCTTCCAGCCATGTTCTTACAAAGTGTTGGTCTAGTCTTATTAGTTTTAAGCAATAACACTTCACTTTCAATGTTTGCCAGCCAATCAAAGTCGTACCCTCTGGAAAGAAAAAAATGATTTCAAAGTCACTAGTTCTTGTTTGAAAGTAGTGTTGTCCTGGTCAACCTACTAAATTGATAAACTGTCCTTTAACAATACCATTTTTCATATAGTAAGGGTGTTGAGTTTTTCTATGTAAATAATGATTCATGAGGGTGTCTTTCTTGAAAATCTTACTCCCAAAAGACTGGTGATCATCATCCAGGGTTAGAGTAATATCCAAAAAATTGATCACCTTTCCGAAGCCACTCAGTGTGAACTTAAGAAAAGAAGTACTGCCATTAATAAAGGAGTGAAGCTGATCAAACTCCTCTAAAGTGCCCTTCCATTTTGGCTAGGCTTGTAAGGCCCCTAGGGCCATTAGCCTAGTAACCTCCTATGATCCTGTAAAATGATCAAGTCATCAATATGTCTTCTGCAAAAACAACTCAGGCAAACAAATGGTGGGATTTTAGATGTTTCTACTCCCACCATCCCATCATGGGGTTGGCAACTACAGGAGCTAATCTCACTCCCATAGTGAACCTTGTCTTTTGCTTGAAATATTTGCCTGAAAAAGTAAAAAAAAAAAATTTGTTGTCTAAAACTATTTCAAGCAATGTACAAATATTGTTTACTAGACTGTTAACGAAATCAGTAAATTTGGTGAGATACTTGTTAGCAAAATCAGTACCAATGCCTTGTTCTATTCTTGTGTATAATGACACTACATCCAGTGCTGCAAACACATACACATCTTCTAAACCCTATCTCTCAAGAGTTCTAACAAATGCCAAGAGTCTCTTAAGTATAATGCCGATGCTTGCACAACGGGGTTTAAAAGACGGTCCAGGAAGATCGAGATTGGTTCCATTTTATAGTCGCCTGCTGCAACAACTGGCCTGAAAGGTGAGTTGAATTTGTCTTTATGCACTTTTGAAATGCCATATAGTTTGGCCATTTTAGGTAGTTCGAATCTCCAAAACAGACAGATCCCTTCACCAACCAGGCACAGTCCAGAAATAATCCAAAGAAAATCAAGTATTCCTTTCACAAACCAGGCACAGTCCACAAGTAATCCAAAGGAAAACCAAGTATTCCAGCTGTAAAATGTTCCACTGTTGTAAAGTAAAAAGCACAATCCAGTTGTAAAAACCTACTACACTTTATTTCTGTTAAGTGTTTTTCGTCTCGCTTATAGCGAGACTTCTTCAGACTACATACGGTTACATCACACTGTGGTATAAAACCTGTTCCACTCTCAACTTCCCTTCAGTTAATTACACAAGTAAACTATGATGCTTTATTAGTAATTGATAAATGATACATCAATTAAGTTAGTGCTTCACTGTTACTTAGATTTCAATGAATGAAGCTCCTGAATAATGTGCTGTGTGTATTGCTTACATTAAAAATATGTAGGCTCTTGCTGAAATACATGTACTTGCATCGTACGATAATTAAACAAGTATTTATTTCAAATATAAATATAAATTCATAACACTCGACACAAACTTATAAAAGTGATTTAATTATCGTACGATGCAAGTTCTTTGGATTACTTCTGGACTGTGCCTGGTTGGTGAAGGGGTCTGTCTATTTTGGAGATTTGCATGTATTTACTTTGTTGCCATTTTTTCTAAGTTCATTTTAGGTAGTTCAACATGTAAAAAGGAGTAAATGCCGTGGTCTATCTCACCTTGACATAAAAAATCAAATGAAGTGCTGTCAATGGTGGAAAAACATTTTTTAATCTTCTCCACTGTAATCTCTTCATAACAGTTAAAATCTGTAAGAAGGTTGTTAATAACCAGAAATTTAGAACTTATCTGCTAGAATTCTTTAAAATTTGAAAGTACACGCTAAAGACATCTTTCTTCCAAACCCACATATTGCTTTATCAATATACCTCTCCATTCTTCAGTAACTTCTTTTGTTTTTTTTTACTGCTTTTACAGTCATAACCCTTGCAAAATGAACCATACCACTGATTCTGCACATAGGTTTTCAGTGCTTAAGGAAGAAAAATTGTCTGCCACGTGTCATCTGTGTGTTACATGGTCCAATTTCATGGTCCAATATCATCTAAGCTACTTTCAATGATTTGCTTTTATGTATGAAAGTTATAGATGTTTGTCATTGATCTTTTTGGATCCCAGGCTATGACTGCAGTGGTTCCTAAGTGGAATTTTGCATAGTTCAGCAAACAATGACAAGATAAAATCTCATGGGACTTTTCAAAATAAAACCAGATAAAATGTGTTGTGCATGTAATTAGACATGCACTTCCATAAAATCAGCTCAGCTTCTATAAGAACATATAATACTATCACATGAATATAATAAAGTGAAATAAAAAAATGCTTATTATTACTCTTCAGCACCATTCAGTGTCAATTATCCTCACTCTTTTTCACATAGTTCATAGGTGTTTACCAGGCTAATGACCACAAGGGCCTTTTTAAGTCTACCCATGCATCCCAAGTCTCTGACAAGTTCTAGTACACTTGATAAGTGTAAGCAGGGACTTGGGAGATGAAACATTTAGAAGCAGGGGCCTGTGAGATTAACCATTTACATGTTGCCTCTGTCCATTAGAGACATAGGGGTGCCAAACCAGGGATGAATTTCCTGTTTCCCATCCAATTGTCCAAGTTGCACTTGAATTGGTTTAGGGAGGAACTCTGCTTCACATGGATGGGGAGCCTGTTAAAAAGAGACGTGGAAGTCTCTGGAATGCAAACCTCCAGCAGGTCCTATTTATATCACAGACAAGGTTTAATACATTAGAATGGGTAATCGTGGTGCTGTTTGTTTTGTGGATATGCTGGAGGTCCAGCAGAGTGGAGTCTGACAATCCCCTGTATGCTCCTCTCCTCTGGGCCAGTAACCAAGGACCCTCAGTCCTCACCACTGACACCGGTGAGGGATGCTCACTTGGAACAAAAATAGATAACTTCAGAATTTTCCAATGCAGCTGTCTGCACCAAGCACAATTTCCGTTAAGGGCACACAGGGAACACACTCCATTCCGAGGCTGGGTTTCCCTCTCTCTCACCAGGCCCTAAATAAGACTCCAAACTCACCAAAGCTGAAGAGTTGAGTCTTCAGCAGAGTGTTCAAATCCAAATTCTCCACCACCCTCTCTGTGAAACCAGTGCTCTATTTCCCTGCTCCAAGTAGCTAACACACACACACACACACACACACACACACACACACACACACACACACACACACACACACACACACACACACACACACACACACACACCTGGGAAACACTGGAACAGATTTACCAGCTATGACCCCTCTGCCCAGACTATAAGGTAGATACTACTATACTAGAATACTCCAAGGCTCTTACAAGTGTACCCAATTATCCTGAGTAAAATTAATATTAATATAAATGGTAGTGTTTGCCCAATGCAGCAAGGCTTTCAGAAATTGCCAAAGTGTCACCAAATAAATATAAGTAGTCTTAAAAGTTAAAATATTCTCTAAAAGACAAGCCACAATGAAAAGTTTAAATATATTTAATAATTAATAAAAGAGCATGAAAATAGTAAATATCCTTTTACAGTAAACACCAGAGTTTCATTCACAGGAAATATTAAAAATAATACAGATGGTAAGGTTCACACAGATACAGAAAAACAATACTTAACTAATCTCACTATGTTTTTTTGACTGATCTAAAGAATTACTTTCCCCTAGCTCACTTACTATAGCAAGGCAAGATGAAGTGGGTGAGTGAGCCTTCTTTGTCAGGTTTCAAAAACAGACTACCCTGAGACTTCTGTCTCATCTAGTACTAAAACAAAATTTCAGTGCTGGTTTACAGAATTACTTCACATCTGGTCGCCTGACTTCTGGTTCCCACACTACCCACTTTACTAGAAACTGAGCCAGAATCTTGCACATATGTGTTACCACACACACACACACACACACACACACACACACACACACACACACACACACACACACACACACACACACACACACACACACACACCTAAGATGTGTTATAGCACCTGGAAGCTATAAAACCATTTCAAAAACTTCCATGCTTTCAGGGTAGAAATTAGTTCACTCCTAAGGATAATATAGTAGGATTCCTATTGCTGGTTTTCAAAGATCTTTTGTCTCTGGCTGCAATCAGAACTTTAAGATACAATCATTATGGCCTAAACCAGGTAATTTAATTTTACCATTACCATTACCAAAATGTAACCATTTTTCTGTTAGCTGGACTGAGATTAACCTCGTCTCTTCCAATATCCTCTGTTACAATATATTCATTCAACAGTTACAATACAGTCTCACATACAGGTAGATTTATTTTCTGTCCAGCAGGACCCACTGTTGGTACATTTTTAACACAAGCAGCTTTACAAACACATTTTTCAACAGAAACATCTGTACAAATCAGTTTGATATGCAAATGACATATAATTCTTTACAAAACTTCAGCTAGCTATGCTGGTGCATGTTACACATGCACTGCCCTACTCCCTCTGGCATAGCTAACACTACCTTACATCATACAAAACTCCAGCTAGCTATGCTGGCATATGTTACATATCCACTGTTCTACTTCTCCTGGCAAAGCTGGCATTACCTCACATCATCAAAGTTTCCATGGTAATTATTTCCATGTCTTTCCATATAAGACTAGTGAAACTTATGAGTCTGTAGTTTCCAGGGTCTGTAGATGGCCCACCTTTATGCAGAGGGATGATTGTTGCTGTTCTCCATTCATGAGGCACAAATTCTGTTTGGAGGTTACAGTTAAATAGGAATTACAGAGGGCCTGATAGGTCATGTGTCATGTGATTTAGAAGGCATCCTGGGATATTGTCTGAGCCCATTGATACAGTGTTCTTGGCCTTAGAGAGTGAGCATTAAGGACCTGTTACCTAGTGATAGCAGCGGAGTTATATTTGATGGTATTTCCTCAGGGAAGTTTGGAGGGAGAGAGGTGTAACATTGGAGCTGAATTTATCAGCCAGTAAGTTTGCTATGTCTTTTGGCTTAGTATAGGTGGTTCCATTTTCAACAAGCTCTGCACACAATTGTATATATACCAACTCTGAGATCGCACTACAGCGAGGAACTGGTAAATATACCATTCTGTGCTACATGGCAATCTCCATTTAAACCTTTTGAAGTTTCAAAACTCTGATCTTATGGTTTCAACCATAAGAAAGTCAAGATTTTGAAACTTTGAAATTTCGAAGTAGACCCATATACACACACACACACACACACACACACACACACACACACACACACACACACACACACACACACACACACACACACACACACACACACACACACACACACACCATGTAGAAATCGCATCAGGGCTTGGCACTCTGTGGTGTGAATCTTGGCTCTATATGATTGTCACTGTTGAAGTGATACACCAACCCCAGGTGGAAAATGGGAAAAAGGAGTTGTGGATGGATGGATATAAGCATCATGTAAATTCACATTCACAATTAATCTTTTGATTCCATAGTTTCTAATATATTTGCAGAAAAAAAAGAAAAAGAGAAACAAAAAGAAATTGCAGACCATCATCTTACTTCAGAGCTTTTAATAAAAACATTATATTTATTATATAACTCCTTAGTAGGGTTTCCTCTTTCAGACTACTATATAAAATTTCATTTTCCAGGCCATGAATAAACACTGGACTACCCATCTAAACATATGTCTGTGAGTTAACTTTATGTCATGTTATCATGTATAAGTATTACCTTTACTGTACATTAATAGGGTGCATCTTACCAGACTGGGAAGATCATACCACTCCTTCTCTCTCACACCCTTCACTAACCTCTCTTTTTTCCTTACCCATATTCATGACAAATATATTTCACTAGCTGACTTACATGTACATCAGTTTACTCATCTCCTGTCTATAAGGTGTTGACATTGTGACTCTCATGTGCAGCATGTATTCTTATCCAACATACTGTAGGCCCATTTTCAGCAGTGCAGACAAACATGCCTGCCATATTGCCCTTAGATATTACAGTGCTGCAAAATACTCCTCACTCTCCTTTGGTACTCCTTCCTTATCTTGTATTACAATTTAATTACAACATGCTGCAGTTCCTGCTCCTGGTTAAGTGTATTTGGCCCATTCATGGCCTCACTACTCAGAGACACTATATTTCAGGAGCACTGAGTACAAACCTGTTTTATCACTTGAATCCCATTTGTTTATCAATATTATATCTTTCATGTGCTTTCAGCTTGCCATTCTATCATGCAACTTCTCTCATCCAACATTCTGCCAAGATTTCCAATTAGAAACCCTTAACAAGCCACCCATTTATTTATTCCCATTAAATGTTTAAAACTCACCAACCAAAGGTCAGTTCTATTTCCACCTCATTCTATCTTATAATTTTTGACAGTCACAGCAAATAAGAACAACTGATCATCATCAGTATGCATTTAACCTTTATTCTACATTTTTATACCTAGGCAGTGCAATATTGTGTTCCTTTTCCAAGGCCACCGTACCTCTGCTGAAATTTTCTTTACCTATCCCTGAGTAGATACATTTAATGATTAAACCCCAAATCCTTTATCTTTCCATTGCATAATACTTATATATAAAAATGCACCCTTTTCCATTGGAATGATACATCAGTATACTCATATTGAAGAATTTCCCCATTCTGTCCACTTTGACAATGCACAGTCATATTAAATATCATTGCTCAGCCTTCAATTCTATTCTGCAGTGAATGTACAACAAACAATAAAAAAAAGAATTCAGAACTGGCATCAAATGTGTGGATTTCAACATTAGCACTGAAAGTGTGTGTGTGTGTGTGTGTGTGTGTGTGTGTGTGTGTGTGTGTGTGTGTGTGTGTGTGTGTGTGTGCGCGTGTGTATATATCTATATATATATATATATATATATATATATATATATATATATATATATATATGTGTGTGTGTATATATATATATATATATATAAAACTTTTCTTCATTGAAATTACACTTGTTTGAAAAAGAAAAGTAGATCCCTACTTCAGCGAAAGTGCACTTCAATGAAACTGCACTTTCGCTGAAGTATAGTCGCCGGATCAGCTAACCCAAACAAAAAACACACAAAAAAATCTTTTGTAGGGGGGCAAACCTCCCTGCACCCCCCCACACCCCCCACTTTAATATTCTTACTCCGAGATCACACTACAGCGGGAAAAAGGGAATATTCCCCTATCTCCACTGTACCACGATATCAGCACTATTGTAGATTAACACTAAACGTTGATGTACAACTAAGATTACATGTAAACTGCATGTTTTTATTACTTCTTTTTTGTTTTTTTTTTAATTTTATTTTTATCTTCACACGAAAGTGCATTTTTGACAAAATGCACTTTCGCAGAAGTGCACTCGCGAATTTACATTTCGTTGAAATGTAAATTTGATGTAGTAAATGGATCCCAGATATATATGTGTATATATGTGTGTTGTTGTTGTTGTGTCTTTCGGCTTTTCCTGGTTAGGGGTCAACACAGCAGAACTCTGGTCCGCTAATGATTGGCAGTTGATTTTTATGTGCTGAGTTGCCAGCCCTAACGCACAACCTTCAACGAAGGTATGCCCATTCACGCATGTCTCCATGCAGAAGACGCTCTAGCTGAGAGTCGAACCGGTCAGCGTCTTACTGTGAGGCAACAACGCTACCGCAGCACCACCACCGTGGGTCATGTGTATATATGTGTGTGTGTGTGTGTGTATATGTATATATATATATATATATATATATATATATATGTATATATATATATATATATATATATATATATATTAATGAGCTCTTCAAAGGAGACTTGCTTTACACTAACAATATTCATTGTCCATACTTTCTTCCTTACTTGATTTACCTAGCCAAAAAATCAAGTCTGCATATTCACAGGATAATTGGCTATGCAAACACCCGAGCTAATGATTTAAACCCCCCAGCATATAATTAATGCATGTTGAAGGGATATATTCATTACCCATTGGTCACCCTAGCTCAATAACAAATTGCCCCTGCATGTTAAGCGTTAAGCTTCCTCTTGCAAGACTGAGTTTGACAGTTGGAAGAGGGTCTTACACTAACAAATGATTGGTGCCAAAGTCATGGCCTTAAACTCAATGCAAAAAATGTATTATCATCCCTTTTGTTAAGAGTGATATTCCTGTTAACTACCACATCAATAACAATACCCTAAGTATGCACTCAGTGGTGAGACACCTGGGCACACAGTTTGACAACAACTTTACTTTGATTACCATGTCTCTACAGCAGTAAGAAGGGCATTCTATATTGCTCATCTTGTAAGTAAAGGCATTTTCTCCAGAAAAAAAGAAGTTATAACCTCACTGTACTTTCCAAGCACTTGCAGCAATTGGAGAGACCACAAAGGTTCCTCACAAGGAAAATTCAAGGTCTTCAGCAACTGTCCTATGAGGATCATCTGAAATCACTGTCACTTTATTCTATTTTATACAGACTGCTCAGAAGCGATCTCTGCCTTGCATATAAGGCAATCTTTGACCCTGCTTTATTGGAAATTATGCATAACCATAAGTCAAATGATGCACAGGTTACTCACTTTAACGGCCTTAACCTGGTATGTGGCATTAATAGAACCTGCTGGAGGGACAGATTTGTCTCCCAAAGGTTACCACGCCTTTGGAACAGACTTATTTATTTATTTATTTAATTCCAGTTTGTTTACCAGGATGGTCTGACAGAGCTCAAAGTGACCATTTTCAGCAGAAACCCAGAGAGAAAAGCTCCACATGATAAATTCTACATGATACAATAAAGGTGTACATGCATAAAAATACAATGTATGTATATAGATGCATAGAATATATGGAAAATGGAGATTTTATGCAGATATATACACACACACACACACACACACACACACACACACACACAAACACATATATAAAAATATGCAGACAAATATGGAATAGACATATGTACATACGATATGCAGAATAGGTATGCATATATGTATACCTGCATAAAATGAAAATCGAAAATATTACAGAGACTTCTTAACTATTCTAATGAAATAAGAAACTCAGACAGATTAGTAATGTTAGAAAAATATGCATTAACATATGTGTGCAATGCTTATTTTAAATAAGGGAAGATTAACACGTTTTTATTCTATATGCAGTATTAGTTCTATTTGAAACTGAAAACATGCTTTTCTGAAATTGTGCTTTCTGACACTGCAAGATGCACACTGACCTAGTTTGCTAGCACAGCAAAATACATGTTTATGCTTTGGAAATGTACTGGAAAGCAGGTGATTTTCTGCTAGGTCAGGAAATTAAATGGAGAATAATAATAATTTCTGTAGATCCATTCATTATGGACAATAAGCTCTGTTCGTGCTAATGAAAAAGTGCACAAGCTGCAAGAAAGTTAGATACTATAAACAATGAACTGCTTCAGAAATCTGTACTTGCATTGTGCTTGAATTAGCTGTAGTACCTAGACTTGTAACATCACATAGCAAGAAAATTATAATTGACCGGTGGTTGTCAAGGCCATCCTGTTTACTGAAAAATCTTTTTAAACTTTGAAGAGTCAGCTAGAAATGTGAGAAACATCTGTAAAGTAACAGAATTGTGAACTGGTGATCTGCTACGTCAATCGTAGTGGGCAATGTCTTGAAAGAAAGGTATAATAATTGTGACACTTCCTGATTTTAGCCAGACAAACTCTGTAACTGCATTTTTTGTCTCCTTGCGCAAGAATAAAGATACCTGAACTGAACCTTATGCTTTTGGTCTTTTGAAGTATTTTCTTTGACAAGTAATGAGGATAATGGATAATAAAATTAGATTGCATAGTGATAAATCAGGGTATTTATAAGGAGGTTATGAATTAGTAAGAAATAGAGGATTTATGAAATAGTGGTAGTATGTTTCTTTTATCGCGATATAGACTGTTAGTTAAATGTTAGTGTGATAGTATTAAGTCTCTCTCTCTCTATACACATATATATGTGTACATATATATATATATATATATATATATATATATATATATATATATATATATATATAGGATTTACTACATCTCTATGAGAGTAACTTAGGTAGAAGGGAACATTTCAGTTATAGGGACTTTTTGCATAGACTGTTTTACCTCAGAATAGTCTCCTAGGCCAGTAAATTAATTCTGAATATTTTTGTACATGATTTTTCCGTCTGCGCCTCCTGACCTTCAAGCCTCCCCCATCAGATAGGCCCATTCATTTTCCCATCCTGAGTATTCCCCAGTGAGGCAAAGAGCTGGCTGGGTGAGATCATCATACAGGTAGCATCAGTAGTGGGTTGTGCCCTCACCAGCTTTCCAACAATGATGGCAGTTTCTAGTATGAGCTCTAACTCCTCCTCTGTACAGGGGACAACCGACTCTTAAAAGTGCATGCCTCTGGGATAAGAGAGTTACCTGGTTAATGGATTGGTGAGCAAACACCCAGTCTTGGGTCATCGTTGTTTCACTTCTCCTCCTCTCAAATATTGTGGCATTGGACAGTCCTCATCTGCTCACCCTTCTTCAAAGGATAGGTATGTCCATCTGCTCCATACCAGTTTCAGTAGATGCTTAGGTCACCAATCAAACTTGGTTTACCTGCACTACAGTCAGGGCTTTATGCCAGTGGAGCTCGTAGTTTGCAATATTTTGATTTCTCTGTTACTTATTTGTTAACCACAGGCCTGCCCAAAAGTGTCAGGTTTCCTCTTAATCCCACCACCATACCCCATCCTAAAGCATATATCTGTCCTCTTGTCAAAGAGTGTAGTTTATGCAGTGAAAGTCTTGTAAAAGTGCTCAGCTTGACTGTAGTGTAAAACGTGTAACAGAATGTTTATCACCTACCTTGCTAAATAATTAATGTGACAAGTTAGTCTAGAACATAGATTGCTGATTTGCAACAATCTATACACATATCACTGAGCTGGCACATTAACAATTCTTACAGATATTTTCCCTTTTGTATCATCTTTGATCCTTAGTTGCAGAAATGGCATTCTCTCTGTTCCACTCAGGAAGGGTATTTTTCTTTTATTCATACTAAGCATCACCCAGTTTTTGGTGAACTATGAGACATTATCAGTAATGATGCTGATAATGGTTTCCCAATCTTCTTCTTAGAATGCTTGGGTAAATTCCAAAATGGCTTTGCACTTTTCCAGGCCCAGCACCTGTTCACTGGGTATTTAAAATGCCCGTTGCTAGCTACCTTCATGTTTATAATATTAAAGAACTCCTGCAATTTCTGACCACAGTCTGAAACAATGCAAGTGCAGTGCTCACAGACAGAACAAATAAAAACAAATACATGTTTAAGTATTAAAATGAAATGAATAGGTAAATAAATATTAAATAATGTTAACAGCAAGTAAGAGAACTGCTCAACCAGTATGTGTCTTGTAATATCAAAGTCTACTGTGTGTATATTTGAATGAAGCATTCATTTTACTTTAGGGTAAAAATATTTAAGAAGTACTTTTAGTTAAGCTAGTTCCACAGTAATGCGCTAAAGCTGTTTTACATAACTTTGTGATAAATTGGACATTATTTAGAGAAGCAACCACAAACTCAGATCTTGTAAACCAACATATTCAGTAAGTATAGTAAAGCATTCATTCGTAGTGGGAACTATAATGGCTTCTTGCCCATTATATTGATTATTATTATGATCACATGGCCTTTGACGTAGGACGCAAGTTTTTATTCTGACCTCCTGGGGTTTTATCACCTGGACTCACCTTTGTTTATTAATTGTAAAGTCTTAATACCATAAAATGAGTTAAACAACTTTTTAACACCTTTATACTGAATTATCACTTAAGACAAAGACAGTCATTCATAACAACAATGTTAACATGTTCACAGTTACAAACATTATGCATCACATGTATTATTTTATATAGTTATCATCAATCCAACATTACATGAATCGATCAATTTTAGCCTTCTCTTAAACCTCACTCCTCCTATTCCAGACACAATATTTTGATGTATTATTCCCACAATTTCCATGTTTTTCTGTGTCATTTGCTCCTCCTACCCTTTTCTAAAGATCCCAGTTCCATTTTTTTTATCTGTTACAATATTCACTACTTCAAACACAGTTTTTTAGACTCTGATTTGCATTTTCTAGTAATTGCTATTTGGCAGTCACCAGAATTAAAATTAACAATGCATTACTATGTCTAGGCAATTCAGATCCTGGATCCCAGCTCAAAAAAAATAAATAAATAAAAATTTCCTTAGTTAGTTACACCTGTTTGATTAAAATGAGTTAAACAATGTTGATAAGAAATCCAAATTTCAATATAAATGAAAGCAAAGTAAAACCATTGTCACTAAGAAGGGTGAAGAACTTCTTTCAGATGCAGTCTTGCAGGTAGCCAGGCTGAAATGCTTTGGGGAGAGCTTGCAAAACTAGATGTTCATAGGTAGGTACTAGGCTATTGGCCCTAGGGCCTATATAAGCCTAGCCAAATGGTACCCTGACTTTTGACACCCAAGAAAATTATTTTCCTGTGCTCCTGTTAAGAAGAGCCAGAGAAGTGATCCCTGGGGTGAATTTCCTATCTCCGATCCAATCATCAAGATTTTTCTTGAAGAGTGCTAATGAGGAGCTTTGTTTGATATAGATAGGTAGTTTGTTCCAGAGTATGGGAAGTCTCTAGGACAGGAATTTATCCCTCCAGCATGTTCTGTTTATTGTGGTGACAAAGTTTAGGTCCCTAGAGCATGTAGCTCAGAGGGATTGGGATTTCTTTAAGTGGAGCATGTCCAACAGCTCTGGGTTTGACATAGATTTGTATGTTAGGCAGAGATTGCCTCTGAGTAGGCAATATGCGACAGAGTAAAGCTGGAGTTTTTTGAGACGGTCTGCATAGGGCATTTGTTTGATGTTGGTAATCCTCTTTGTGAGGTATTTCTGTGGCCTTTCCAGTTGTAGATGTCTTGTGAGGTACATACCAAAAGGGGCATTGTACTCTATAATGGGTCTAATGAGTAATGAGTAGAGGGGAACAATTACCTGTTTTTTCTGGATGAGAAACCTTTTGTGATGAGGTGTGCCATGTAGAAGGATTTCCTGACTACTGTGGCAGTGTGATTATCAAAGGAGAGACTACTGTCCACCTGTGTCCCAAGGTCTCTTATCACACTTGCTGTGTTAAGTAAACTATCACCTATGTGGTAGTTTATGGGTACAGAGTTTTTACCAGAAGGGATGACAATACACTTTTTGGCATTGAGCTTGAGGCCATGGCTTTGACACCAGGCATCTGTCTCAGTGAGGCACTTTTGTAGGATGGCCACATCATTAGAAGTTTTGTTTATGGCTCCTAGTTTGCAGTCATCTGTAGACTTTGTTAGCCAAAGACCTTCTGTGTTAGCCTGTACTTCAGAGAAGTAGATACCAAACAGGAGAGGACCTAGGACTGAACCCTGTGGTACTCCACTGGTCTGAAGTCAGATTTAGAGTCTGCTGCTTTCACAGTGTAGGTTCTGTCAGTGAGTCAGTTGGCAATCCATCTTGTGACATAGGGATTTATACCTAGTTTAGTGAGTTTATCTATAATTCCAGAGTGGGGGATGGTGTTGAAAGCCTTGGCGAGATCTAGATAGGCTGTGTGAACCACCTTACCCTCATCTATGGCTTTGGTGACTGCTTCAAAGAAGTCTATCAGGTTTAGGAGACATGATCTGCCTTTTACAAGCCCGAACTGGGTAGGGTCCAGAGTTTGGAGATTACCAATGTCATTGTTTATAAGTTCCATAGCCTTGCAGACCAGGCTCATCAGGCTAATGGGGCCATAGTTCCCGGGGTCCATGGTGGCTCTCCCTTTGTGGAGTGGGATAACTGTTGCTGTGTGCCATTCAGTGGGCACAAATCCTGAGGTGAGGCTATGATTGAACATGGTACTTAGGTGGAGTGCCAGTTTGTGCTGTAGTTCATGTAGAATGCAGCCTGGAATGTTGTCAGGTCCCATGGATGCTGTGTTCTTGGCTTTAGAGAGTGTGTTTTTACCTGTGCAGCTGTAATCACAGGAACTTTGCATTCTTCCGGTATAGAAATGGGCCCTTTAGGGGATGAGAGAGGGGTAAAGTTAGCACTGAACCTATCTGCCAGGATGTTGGCAATATCAGTTGGTTCTGTATATTTAGTACCATTGTGCTATAACTCAGAGCAGATCTGAGTGTTGCCATTGAGATTCTTGACATAGCTATAGAATGTTTTGTGGTTGTCTTTAGAATTAGTGGCGATTTTGTTTTCATAACTAGCTTTGGAGGATTTTATGAGGGATCTTAGCTTCTTACTGAGGCTGACCAGGGAGTTCCTCCAATCATGGGATTTTACTCTTTTTGCAACCGTTTCTTTCTTCTGTTGTAGAGTTTGTTTATGGCAGGGGACCACCAGATTGGCTTCCTTTTTTTGGAGGATAGTATCTTGGTTCTGTTAGGGATTGCATGATCCATGCACTCGTGCAAGTGCTTATAAAGTGCAGTTGTATAGGATTCAGCAGTCTTACCTCTACCGTCGTCAGCATGGGTGTTTTGAAGTTTGCCACTTCTGTCTTAAGAAGCATGAAGTTGGCTTTGGAGAATTTTTTATGGTGGTTTCCCTAATGGGGGGTGAGGGTGGGATGTGGATGCCTAGAGTGATTTGCTTGTGGTCGGATCTGACAAACGAGTAATTGACCTCTGGTGTGGAACACCAGTTGCCTATGTTGGTAATGACCAGGTCTAGGATATTGCTGCCCCTGGTGGGGGTGTGGATAAGTTGATCCAAGGGGTTGGAATTTATGAATTCCAGAAAATGTTGAGTACAAGAGTTGGTACATGAGTAGTTTTCCCAGTTAATGGTGGGGTGGTTGAAATCGCCCATTATTTGGGTGTTAGGTTGTACCCTAATATTTTCCAGTGTATCAAGAAATGAGGAGTGGGAATCCTGGGGCATGGTGGGGGATCTGTAGTAAGCTACAATTTGGATTGCGGTCTTGCCCAGAGTTACTTGTACATGGATAATCTTGGATGCATTATGCTGAGCAACTAGCCTGGAGGTGTGGATATCCTTAATGAATATGGACACGCCTCCTCCTTTAGAGCTTCGGTCCAGGTTAGGTAGCTGAAAGGTGTGATATGAATTATAGCCTAGTAATGCAGGGGTGCTCTTTGGAGCCTTGAACCAGGTCTCTGTCACTGCACACATGTCGATGTTCTCCATTTTAAGGAGTGCCTCGAGTGAGTGCATTTTGAGGTTTAGACTTCTAGCATTAAGTAGCATTACCCTCAGATTTTGCTTGCTTGTACCTATTACGGTGGTGAATTTGTCATTTGAATCTTGTCTAAAAAAGGCACTATAGGGGTGGCAAGAGCCTTAGCAAGTATCCAGAATCCCAAGGGTGACAGGTGCAGGCCATCTCTGGCAAAGCATTGTGGTTTTTGATCATGTTATCCCAGGCAGACAGATACTGGATCCCCTTTGAATGACACCAGAAGCTTAACCAATTGTTGAAGTCAATCATTTTGTTCTTGTACTGTGGTATCATTCTGGTTGATGGCAGGATGCTACTTAGGGCTAGGGTGTGAATGACCTGAGACGTACCTCCCTGGACTACATGAAAAAAGACATGGAGGAGCTGTCCAATCTTGTAGCCCAGGCAGGTAGGTCTCAGGTCATTCACACCAACATGGACAATGACAGAGTCATATTTGTACTTGTTGTGGAGTGACCTGAGTGCATGCGTTATGTGGTGGATCCTGGCACCTGACAGGCAGTTGACAGTAACCTTCTCCTTGTTTAGCCTGGTGAGTGGAACATCAGTGTGCCTGACTATACAGTCAACTATGACTAGAGTGTTGGGTACGTTGTTATGCCTTATGGGCTGTGGTTGAGTGGCACACTGAGTTTGTGGGCTATGTGTCATTGGGTTGTGTTGGGGGAATGGAGGTTGCTTGCGTTTCTGCTTTGGAGGTCCCTGTTGCTTGGGTAGATTTCTTTTGAGAGCCTTCGTTAATGTAGGTGTGTGTTTTGTGTTTCTATATGTGTGTTTTGGTGGTGTAGGTTTTGAGAGACTATGTGATGAGTGTGGTGTGGTGCAAGTGTTTACCTTCTCCTCTTGACTGCCTAGTCCAGTCTTGGGTGAAGAGAGCTTTGCTTCCAGTTTGGCTATATAAGTGCATTTCTCACAGGTTGTAGTGTTAGGTGGTAGGAGGAGAGGGTTGTCTGTGTACATGAGGCAATTGCTGCATTGCCCCAAGATGCCCAGATTCATCAGGTAGACAGGAGAAAACACTGGGAGCTGACTCTTAGACATGCCTGGATAGGTGCTTATTTATTAAGTACTAAAATCTGTTTTCCTCTACACAAGTGAGGAAAGTTGAGTGCTGTAGTAAGTTGTAGCTTATTTAGTGCTTACAATGAATTCTGAACAAGTGCTGATCTCAAAGAAACAGATTTGAGTGCTGAAACTAGAAAACTGGCTAGTTCTAAGAAACAAAATTAAGCTAGAAGGCTTCCCTCCAACACAGAAAGGCTTGGGGGCTCAGAAGCTTACAAACAGTCCTGGATACACCAAATCTGTATCTGGACTAGACGTTGCACAGGAAAGGCAGGAAACAAGCTTAGAATTTTTTTTTGTAAAGGGGAAAGGAGGAGCAGAAACTAACTGGGTTGGCCTTCTCAAATGTTCTCCCTGGATTAGGTAGAATGAGGTAATGACACTAGACTGGGAGGAGTGTCCCAGATCATATTTACAGTAGGGGAGGGTAACTGCAAAGCCACCAAGTATAAAAGCAGGATACCATTAGGCAAGGAGGGTGAGAAACAAAAATCAGAACAAACAAACCCAACCAGATGCTTAACAATTGTAAAAATTTTCTAGTTAATACTTCACACACAGTGAAACTAGCTAGCAAAGTATATGCAGACAATAAAAGTGCTATAAATAACTCAGAAATAAGGAAAAAAACAGGATACTTAATGTTATATATCACAGATTAGTTGGCTCAGAGCCCTTCCTCTGACTTCCTCTGATTAGCTCAGTGTGAAATGGCAGAAACACTCACAAGTTAACTTCTTAAGTAACAAAGTTGAAACCTGAAACAACTTAAAAAAAAGCTTGAAAGAACCAATGAGGTGCTTACTCCAAGCTGTAGTCCAGGCAACCCCAGTCAGCCAGTGGCCACAAACAATTCACTCTCACTGAAATGCTATACTGGCTTTGGATAAGCTGTGATGGCCTGGAACATGTGCTCAGGCACACAGCTTCTACTAACAAACAACTAGGCCCAAAACACAAGCCTGAATATGGACAATGCTACACTACCAACAATACTTAGGTAGAAAAAAACTGCAGAAATGTTTAAACAGATAAAGGATCAAGGAGACTCTAGAGAATGCTTTTAACTGCAAACAAATTATACAATACACTCCTTAGCAGGAAATCAGAACAAACAAACCCAACCAGATGCTTAACAATTGTAGAAAATTTCTAGTTAATACCTCACACACAGTGAAACTAGCTAGCAAAGTATATGCAGACAATAAAAGTGCTATAAATAACCCAGAAATAAGCAAAAAACAGGACACTTAATGTTATATATCACAGATTAGTTGGCTCAGAGCCCTTCCTCCGACTTCCTCTGATTAGCTCATTGTGAAATGGCCAAGATACTGTCTTCCACTTATGATAAAAACTATCTGCAGAAAAGTAGTATTTAGCTAAATTTTAAATTTAGCATACTTTCTGAAAACTTAAAATTATACATTTTTGCAGTAAGGCATCCCTAAAGATTCAGACATTAGTTGACCCTTTAATAGAGTCACTCCTATTTTATAACAGTGTCTGGGTAGGATGTTTGGCCCTTGGTAAAACCATTCCATATTCTTTCCCCATCTCAAAAAAAGGTTTCAGCATTAACACAACTTTTTATTCAATTATGTTGACACTCTTAACAGCTATAACGAATCTGGAGAATATCTGTCTTCTGCCACACAGGTAAGGTAAGGGCTCTTCACTGTTTTACATTAGCACAGCAGGTACACAGATAAGTTTCACAACCACAGCTTCCAAAGGTATATCAGAGATATTGTTTAACATACAGTCTCTACAGTTGAAATGGCTTAGTGGTAAATCACTGTGGCTATTGGGTGCAGGTTCCTGGGTTTGACACTTGCAAGGGCTGGTTTGGGGTGAGAGGTTGGCATAATGGCTAAGGTGTTTACCGTACAGACACAAGGTCCAGGGTTTGATTCTCACATGGGGAAGTTGGCTAGACTTAAAATGGCACACAAGGGCAGTTAGCCTAGTACTAATCTATGGGTCTATGAATTTCTTTTTCGGGTCCACAAAATTAATTCATTCTTTCTATAGCTTGCCTTGACCAGATGCACCATAATCAGTGACCACAGTATAAGACCCATGATCTGAACAACTACTAGTTACACCAAACATCCATTACAACTGTAAATGTAATAACTCACATAAACCTCATCCCTGCGTGTAGAATGTCTTTTCATTGCTAGTCTATTAAAATTATCCTTCTGGCATGACTGTTTTCTTAGAATGTTTTTTTGATTAAAAATTTGACAAAAACTAAATCTAGATCTCAGTCTTCTTGAGAGCTGTCTGTTGGAGATAACACTATTATCATCTGAGTGGCATTTCTGTAACCAAACAAGAATGATTGCAGTCTTATTTCTGTAATCTCTCCTTTCATTTTCTTATTCTTTCCTACAAATTGTGTATAGGCTTTTGTGCCAGGCTGTTAGATGAAGTATGAAGTGGTACGGGAGTAACAGGATAAATTTCATTCATTTTTATAGAGTTTTCAAAGTCTACTCTAATGAAAGACGATTATTTATTAAACATTATCATTTCCAGAATGTTGTGCATGCAAAAACGTTAAATTTTCTAGTAGTAGCATGCAAAGTAGCAGAATTTATGACATACATAGTTGACTACTTTGAAAGCTTATCTTTCAGTGTTTGTATAAGGATGATCTAACACAGTGCACATAAAGCTGAAACCACATCTTTTCAGACCATCCCAAGGGTGCAAAGATGAATGTCATATTGGTCTGCTTCTCCATATATCTTTTTTCTACACATTGACCCATGCTAAGTTACTATACATATAAAACGTGTAATCCTTTCTTTACAGATATTCCAGGATAAGCTTTATGTAATATTTTCAGTATTACAGAAGGAACTTGTAGAAGTATTTTAACTCTGCCCACTCCAGCAATACATAACCGTTGGTTCCCCTACAATAGGATGACGCAAAACAGTATGATGAAAATTTTTTCAAAGAGAACATATCAGAGCATTATATACTGACTCCACAGTTGCTTACTAGTAGGAATAAAAGAAAAATACCCTTTCAGAGTGATCTATTGTCTGGCACAAAAAGTAATCTCATGAAGCCAAATAAAAGAAACAAAATGAAATAACTCTAAATATAACAAAAATAAAACTATCATACCATAAAATGTAAACAAGCCACAAGTGAAAAAAATGATAACATTGTAAAAGTAACTGAAATTGATAAAAATAAATACAAAGATATGAATCCTATAAAGCAAAATCACTCACGGCAAAATACACAAAATGGACATTCAGTCAAAAGACTTCTTTGCATTAACATGAAAAAAGGAAGAGAATAACCTTTGATCAGATAAAAATATGATCGGAGCCTAATAATTTCATTAAAAAGCAGTACAAATGCAGCAAACATGGAAATGTAGGACAGTCCACAACCATATAAATCTAATCTGGAAAGATACAGCATAAACATATAACTGTGATATGTGCACTTTGCAATTTGTGACATGATTTGTAAAAAACAATCTATGCAAACAAAGCATAAACCAGTTCAGTGCTGCTGCAAATTGCATTTGCTTGTGTAATTTTCTTTCATCTAAATATTAATGTCAAAGTTGTTGTTCTTCTTTCGGCTTTTCCTCATTAGGGGTTGCCACAGCAGAACTCTGGTCCGCTAATGATTGGCAGTAGATTTTTATGGTGCCAAGGTGCCAGCTCGACGCCCAACCTTCAATGAAGGCACGTCCATTCACGCATGTTTTTTGAATGCCACTCGACCATGGGGAGGACATGTAGACTCCACACAGAAGGCGCTCCAGCCCAGAATTGAATGGGAGAACCTCTTGCTGTGAGGCGACAACGCTACCGCTGCACCACCGTGGCCTCATTCTTTTTTTTTTTTTCCCAATAATTTTTATTTTTGTTTTACATTTGCAAAAACCATAACCATTCCATATTTACAAAATAACCGTATTTGCATGTTATACATTGTGGATAAAGTAGAAACATGTAGGTCATACAACATACCTAATTACAATATATACAAAGATACTTTCCCAATTAATGTTATTAGTCTAAAAACAGCACATACAAAAATGATACTTCATCCATAGTTAAGCTGTGTACTCGTGGGAGTACTTCCAGTTCATAAGATATGGCGTACCTGGTGTTTTATGCTAATAAGATGTTATAGGACTGTTCCCAGATTGCTCGGGCTTTCATATTTTTGTTTCTTTTGTCCAATACTATTTTATGTGCTAGTAGATGTTTAATAGCAGATTTCTTGAATTCCTCCCAAGAGATACTTACAGGATCTAACCATTTGTGAGCTATATATAGCTTCATTAATAAGAAAATCGTTATAAGTGGGTTAGCTTGTTTTCCTGAGATGTTGGCTGGGAGGATGTGTAAATGAGTAAGTTGATGCTTAATACCCCATTTTTTGCAGTTGTAACTTAAGGGAATTCCAATCCTTGAAAATGCATTTACAACTTCAGAATATATGTATTAGGTCTGCAATCTGGTCTTTACAGTGTGGACAGTATGGGGACTTAGTTGCATTGAATTTGTGAAGAGCTGCTGGGGTGAAATAAGCATTATTATTAATCATGAGTTGCGTGTAAGAGTTTTTTAAGTGGAATGGTTTTCAATGTTAAGTTGATTGCCTTTCCTGTTTGCTGATCATCCATATCACACCGCGGCTTCATTCTAAAACTCAGTGTTAATGTAAGTTGCTTTTGTTTGTGGAGCTTTTCTCCCCAGGACTCTTCTGAAAGCAGCTTTTAGCCCAACCAACTTATCCCACCCAATAAAAGGAAGGAAGTAAATAATTAAACCTTGGTTTATTTGCGTTAGACCATCCTTCCATGACATACTCATGCACTTGTGACAGGGTTCCATCTTTGTACTCACAGTAACATCTAACATCTCTGTTTAATCATGATTGTAGAATTTTCTCAAGCAGGTAACTGACTTAATGCATTAGCATTAACATTAGCATGACACTTTCCTTCTGTCATTCTAAAATCCTGGTTTGGCATTTGCTGGAATATACATAAATATTAGTTACATACATGCATATTAGTTACATACATACATATTAGTTACATACATGCATATTAGTTACATACATACATATTAGTTCTCATTCTTTCTGACACACCATCATCTTTGTTTACAGTTTCATGTATCATAAATGCATTTCTAAAGCTTCACTTTCAGAGTGTAAATGTTTTTTTTTCCATAATAAATTTTTATTGATATATATTTTCAAAATACAATAAAATCACACACATAATTCACTACAATTACTATCAAAACTATATACAATATCTACATGAAATGCTTCCATATAAAAATCGTCATTAATCCAAAAAAGAAGACACCAGGGAAGAAAAACTAAGCCAAAACATTTGTAAAAGTACTTTGCGTCCATACATATCATACATGTTTTCAAAGCATTGGTTCCTCCACATATACATCCAAACTTTAATATATTCCCAATAACAGAATTATGCTAATATAATGTTAAAAACCTTTTCCCATATTTTCGGGTTATTAATATTTTTGTTACTTTGCTTCAGGAGTAATTTATGTGCTAATATATGCTTTATAGCCACAAGCTTGAAATTATCCCATGATGTCTTGTCTGGTTCTAACCAATTTGTAGCTATATATAACTTCATCAGCAAAAAAATATTCATACATATTATAGTTTGTGACCTAGAGAGCTCTCTTGGAGGAACATGTAGAATCATAAATTCCCATGATAACGTTGAACTTTGATAACCCATTTTTGTAGTTGTGTTCTAAGAGAGTTCCAAAGTTTATATATACACTTGCAGCTCCAGAACATATGAAGAAGATCCGCCATTTGATTTGTGCAATATGGACAAGTTGGAGAATTCCTAGGATTAAATTTATGTAGCCTAAGATGAGTATAATAAGCATTATTCCAAATCATCAACTACGTATACATCAACTTTTGAAAAGAGACCGATTTTATTGTTAAATCAATTGCTTTTAATACCTGATTATCTGCTACTGTCATTTTGTTTACCCAATACCCTGACAATAGAATTTTATCCTGGAATTTTAAATCTTTAATTAATTTATTTGTTGTTGTTCTAAATTTGACCTCCTGTTGGAGAGCCTGCCACAATTCAGAGCATTTATCCACAATTCCGACTACCGGTTTAAAGTTTTCAAAATGACTCAGAGCAAGTTCTCTGATTTGTCTCATGACAACCATATAACTCTTAGGAAGATTCAATTCCTGTCTAACTTGCAAAGCCGATAAATGAAATTTATTAAAAACATCAGTCAGAGTAAAATTAATTATTAATGGGAATTTACTAAGATCAATCAACTGATTATTTAGTTTAAAATTGGGATTCCTATGGAAAGGGTGAAAAACCATCATATATTGCAACAAGTCTACTGATTGGAATAAATTTTGCAAAGATGACACATATGTTTTTAAGTGGTCCATAATCCCATACTTTATCAAACTACTTTTATCCAAAAAGGGTAAGGCTTTAGGATTTATGTTCCGATCTAGAATATGCTTGTAATTCAAGACCACCCAAGTTGGTATCCACTTTTTACTAATTACCTCGTAATTAGCAATTCTTAAACACCTGTTGGCATTCACAATTAAATAGTATACTTCAAAATTCGGTAACTCAAGTCCTCCTCTACTCTTCGGGGTCATTAATTTCTCATACGATATTCTAGTTTTCTTTGGCTCCCAAATAAATTTAGTTAGATCTTTATGAATTTGTTTAAAAACTGTCTTTGTAACTGATACTTGAGCAGACCTAAAGATATACAACATTCGTGGTAATATATTAATTTTCACTATCGATACTTTTGCCAATACCGGTAGTCTTAAATTCCTCCATCTGCCACAATCAGCTACTATTAGTTCCCATACTCATTTAATATTATTACTATAAAAGTCCTTATTATCTGTAGAGAAGCTAATACCCAAATATTTGATATTTTCTTTACATGATATCTTCCCCACCAGGGACATTAATGAAAAAGGTTTAGGGGTTCTTAACGGGAAAATACTAGTTTTCTCCAAATTCATTTTGTAATTAGAGACTTCTGAAAATTCGTTTATAACATTTAATATATTTTCACTATCAGAAATTGGGGTTGTGCAATAAATAATAAGATCATCAGCAAATGCCGACATTACTAATTTATTCCTATAAAGTATTGGTGCATTATGATACAGATTTTGCTTAATATATAAAAATAGAGGTTCTAAATAAAGATTAAACAATAAGGGGGACAAAGGGCATCCCTGCCGTGTACCATTTTTAATCTGTATTCTTTTAGAATAACTCCTATTAATATATAACGTAGTATACGGATTACTATATAATATTTGTAGTATCTGAATAAATTCCTGTGGCATATTGAAATAAGGCAACATATCAAACAAAAAGTTTATATCCACTCTATCAAATGCTTTCTGAGCATCTATTATAAGGGCATAAATATTAGAGTTGTTTTGTTTAGCATACATCATCATATTATGTAGTGTAAGTGTGTTATCACTAGTTTGTCTAGTTGCCATAAATCCAGCCTGTTCCTTAGAAATTAAATGGATCATAATATTTTTTAATCTACATGCTATAATGGTAGTTAGAATTTTCATATCCACATTTATTAATGCTATTGGCCTGTAATTGTCCGGGCTTTGGGGGTCTGAATTAGCTTTATGTATAAAGATTGTTTTTGACACATTAAGGTGAGGGTCACTAATTTTGTTCCTGATTATGTAGTTAAATACATGAGACAATATTTTACCAAAACTATCAGCAAACTCTTTATAAAATTCAACTGTCAAACCATCAGGACCTGGTGACTTATGTAATTTCATATGTTGAATTACATATACTATTTCCTCTGAAGATATAGGTTTAATCAGATCACCTTGCAAACTCTCTTCTAATTTTGGAAAATTAATTTTTTGCAAGAATCTTTTATTCTGTTTATGTATAGACCTATCAATTTGACCCTCATAAACCTTGGTATAGATTTTTTCGAAAATATCAATAATATCCTCAGTTTTAGAATACACTGTGTCATTGCATTGTATTTCTGAAATATGTACAGTTGTTTTCGATTGATTTATAATCCTTGCCAATGCTTTTGACGGTATTTGAACATTATTGGCATATTTCACTAAACACCCATGCTCCTGAAGTGTTACTCTACTATTATGCAGCAAGAAAAGATCCCTTTGACATTTCAACATTTCCTTCTCTGTTTGAGCATTAAAATTCTGAATCAATTCTTTCTCGAGTAGCTTCACTTTTGTTTCTAATTTTTGAATATCATTGTTTTGCCTTTTGTTATAATATGAGGCTTTTTGCAAAAGAAATCCTCTAATTTGAGATTTAGCTGCTGCCCATTCAATATCAGGAGTATGTTCCTGAAGCTTCATCCTATCTATTAAACCTTTCAGATATTTTACAATTCCATCTATTATATCCTTTTTATTTAACAGAGTTGGATTAAGTGACCAATTGTAACCTCTATGCATTCTTGTATCTTTTAAATCTTTAGAAAACCTTAACAAAATTTTTGAGTGATCCGATATATATCGAGTATGTATAACTACTACTGGTTCCAAATTAATTAATGCTTTAGATATCAAGAAAAAATCTATCCTAGACCACATTTTGTGGCATGGTGAATAGAAGGTATAGTTAATTGCATTATTAATATTATGTGCATAACAAAATGGGTCATATAATTGAAAATCTTCCTTGAAGTCATTTAATGCTATCCCGGCCTGCTTATTAAATGCTCTTTGTGGACAAGACCTATCCAACTTTGGATTTTGATAGGTATTCCAATCCCCACCCACAATAAAATAATAACCATCATACTGTGTTAAGATTGTATATAATGATGTTATGAAACTTTGTTGGTCATTACATGGTGCATATATATTCAAAAGTAAAAGAGGTTTATCAAACGCATTATCCGATAAAATAACATAACACCATCGCCCATTTTGATCCACTTTAGAGTCTAAAATCTTGTCTTTGTATTGAGTTTTAATAATTATAGCTACTCCAGCACTGTTTGTCTTACCTTCTGATGCCACTACTGCTCTAATCCAGTTCTTTTTCCTAATATCATCCCACTGATCATTTAACAAATGTGTTTCTTGTAAAAATGCAAACAGTGCTTTGTCCTGTAGCAATATGTGTAGTAACAGCTTCCTCTTCTTCAAGTTCTGGAGCCCTTTAATGTTCCATGAGACTAATTCCCACATTGACAGGTCTAATTATCCAATAATAGTATAAAAGGGAAATTATCCAATGGATATGTATTAACTGCTTACTAAACATAATCTGGAAGCATTTCCTACATCCTGTCCCCAGCCAGTGCCTACCCACTTTACCCCTGGACCAGGACTTATATAGGTCTGGTATGTGAAAAAACATAAACAAGGTTAAAAACACAAACATATTTAAAAGCTTCATGTAATAAAACTTAAAACATTTCCTAAACCTACAACCTATATATTCTAACTTAGCTACTACAAAGTCTAAACTAAACATTCCCTAACAAACACTGTTATTGCTCTACAGCTTATGTTCCAACTATTAATTAAGCAAATCTCTATTATAAGGTTTTATTACCATTTAAAGAGAAAAAAAAATTTATATTAACTAGCTACTTATACCTACCCCAAATACCTCATTTGTTACAATCATTATTTATATACCACTTCTAATGAGAGAGAGAGAAAAAAGAAAAAACAAAACAAAACAAAAAAAAAAAAAAAACAGACAGAAGAAAAAAAAAAATCATCCCACATTATAATTCTGCACCATACACAGTACCTGCAACTACCAATTATCAAAGTTTTGCAATTGCATGCTTTAGTTCCTAACTACACTGACATTAGTTGTCTGATTAACACCACCCAATAGCCACTATTTACCTATTTATATTCATATATATATATATAGTGCTATACCTTGCACCCACTGCAGATATTGTACAAATATAACTTGTTTCAAAACTATAAGCATAAGGAAAAAGAAACAGAAAAAACAGATGTTATTATATGCTTCACGTACATATTCTAATGTTATTTACTTGTTAAAAAAACATTAACACATTATGTCAGTTCTTTTCAGCTTCTCAAACCAGGAAACCATCAGCAATACTCGTGACGGGGGACTGCTTTCGCAGCTGGACCACAGGAAGTGTTACATCGAAATCCACACTCTCAGCTGGATTCAAGAGATTTCCTGTTTACCACTCGATGAAAAAAGTTCGTAGAGGTCATAAAAGTTCGGAAAACGGCCAGCAGACCCTCGGATTATCGCAAACAAACAGTTGTATTGCTTTTACAGAGGCCTAAACGACTTAAGCAGGGAACAAAGGATTACCTAAGCCTCGAAGTACAGTACATACTGGATCTGACCTCAGGAGCATGCCAGTCTCAACGGAAGTTTCTTTCAGCCCTCTGATGCAGGTAAAACTTTAAAAACCTTCAGAAACACTCCCTTTGCCTCGTTTTTAGTAGAAACAGTATTTAATCCCATCCACCATAAATGTAAGCACATTAGGATATTTCATCTGGAATTTAATTTGCTTGTCAATCAGAAATTTACAGTATGCTGATAAAGACTGCCTAGCTTGCCTTACTTGCAGTGGTAAATCCTGAGCCAGAGATATTTTATTATTTTTCCACATAACAAAGCCACCATTCTTTTTTGCAGTAAAAAGTATTTTGCTAACATCTTGAAAGTTCAATATCTTAGCATATACAGGTCTAGGCATATTAGAAGCTTGTACCTCTCTCAGTGCTCTGTGTGCCCTTTCAATAACAATTTGTTTCACTCCATCAGCATCATTTAACAAAACTTCTAGTATTTGTGTTATAGTTGTTATTAGCTCTGCATACTGAATGTTTTCAGGGATCCCTCTAATAATAATATTATTTCTCCTAGACCTCGCTTCTAAACCAGTAAGTTTGCTTTGCATGGCTTGTAACTCCACATCATGTGATGAAATTCTAGCCTCTGTTTTGTCCATTCTCTGCAGCAACTGATTACATGCAACTCCAAAAGTTTGTATCTGAGTAGTCAGGTCCTTTAAAGCTTCTTGTATAGGCAACAAAGCATGTTTGATGTCGTCCATGTTCAGTGGCTGATCAGTTTTAGATCTAGTCTCTGGTTTATGTTGTTCCTGCTGTCTAGTAATTCTTTGTTTTTTCGCACTCCCATCCTTTACTGGTGACTGTAATTCCGACAGCTTTGTTTTGGTAGTAGTTGTTTCCATGCTTTTTCCTTCTTGTGACATTTTCCTTTCCCCAAGCTGACAGGTAAAATGAAGAATGCAGACAGTCCTTTGTTTATTTCTCTCTTCAGAGCTAGCTAGCTAATCACTTGGAATCCTGATAGATAAAGACTTTTTTTCCCACTTTTTTCCTGGTTATAGATTAATTAAGTGTAGATGCATCTTTTTTGACTTTAATTTGATGTTCACACCTCTTGGTATCGACTCAGGTTACAGATGTTTCTCAGGTTTATTGAGGAGCTGCAGGTCAGCAGTGTTTACGGAATGGCAGCCATCTTTGAATCCAGAGTGTAAATGTTTTAATTCTCCCCAGCTTAAATTAACCATTCTATTCAAGTTCTGCCAAACAAGTTGGAACCAATAACTTTAAAGTATTTTCAAAGGTAAGACTTCTTTTTGTTCTTTATAAGCAGTGTTTGTATCAGCAGATTATACAACTTGTATATGTTTTCCTGAATAAACTTTTAGTACAAGATCAGTGGGCTCTTTTTTTTTTTCCTTTTTTTTAATATCTCTTTATTCTTCAGGGTTTATACTAGATTCACAATGATTTTTCTGAAATTTTGTTCGCTGATCAGGATTATAGTGCATTAACTGCCTAATTCAAAGTTCACAGTCTTGTCTTTTTAAGGTAACCTATAGGTGAACTAAAACTTCAGGAAGTTCAACCCATTGAGGCATGGAATTCATACCTCTTGACCGTCCAGATTTTCACAGAATGCCCAGATTTTTGTCTTATATTTTTGGTCTGTTCCTCATAAAATTTGCAGCTTTCTGGCAAATCTCTCAGATGATCTAAGGATTGAAGCAATTAAATGTTGTTGTCTTTCGGCTTTTCCTGGTTGGGGTCGCCACAGTGGAACTCTGGTCCGCTAATGATTGGCAGTAGATTTTCATGAACGACGAGATGTCAGCTCGACATTCAACCTTTAATGAAGGCACGCCCATTTACGCATGTCTTTCGAACCCCCACCCAACCGCAGGGAGGACATGCAGACTAATGAAATATATTTAAGTATCAGAATTTATATCCTTCAGAAAATTAATGCTAACTTAAATCCTGTTATTCTGGCAACCTTCTAAGTTTACTAGAACAATATTAAAAATTTGTCCCTATTTTTGAGCCTTTGTCCCCACCCCCATTATTTCAGGCTTTGTCCAGAATTCTTGTACTAAGAGGTTGAAAGGTATGATGGAACTCCTCCATAGGAAATTACTGTTGGCAGTTGTGCTGGCAGTGATGCTCTTTTGGGGGGTAATTTCCCCCTTTTTCAAATTGGTGCAACCATAGAGTGAGTATGTATAAGCCCAGGGACTGTGCAGGGGGGCATGCCCCCCCAAAAAAAACATTTATAAAATTGTTTTTGGTCATTTTATGTGAGGGGTGCAGTTTGGGGATTCCGATCCTCTGCAAGTTAGAATTTGTCCACTCACGGTGGAAACATCTTCATGCTATTTTAGTGTCAGGACTGGAATAAACTTTTGTCCATTAAAGGCTTCTATAGTAGTAAGAAAAATGTTCTACCTGAGCATTCTGCACATATATTTCTAGTTTTAGGTAAAACAGGTAAACAACCACTGTTTATTTTTTTTTCATACATTTTAACTCCTGCTTTTTGTAAGGCTTTAGCTGTGTTTTACCACAAAGTATGACATTTTGTAGATCAGCTTTACATCAGAGGTTGTGTGATGTGTACCTATACCAAGCTCTAACTTTGCTGCAGCACACGCTCTTTTGCTGTGCTGCTCATTTTGGTTATATATGACTGTTTGCAAATCTTGCACAGTCTTTGCTGTTATTATTTCCTGAACAACACTTAAGGCAATTCAAATGGCAGGTTACTTTCAGAGAATTACCTTTTTTGTATGCATTCATCATTTATTCTACATACAAATTTCTTGCTTTGCATTTGCTGTAATTTCTATTCATAATTATTTTGGGGCTAATTTTCTTAATATAGCAAAATTGTGGCACCTAACTAAAATGTGCATCTGTCTATTATCTTCCTAGGTTTACGATCAAAATGATTCTACAATAAGGTTATATGCTGTTGAAATATCTTTTCACTGGGTTTGGTAGGCATTTCAAGCCAATAAGCTGAAATGAGTGTGTTTATCTGTCTTTCTTCATCTGTAATGTTACTATCAAAGAAAAACAGAAGAAAAAGAGGAAAAATAAATAGCAACATCCTTTTGTAGTAATCCTTACATTTTTTTCATCATATAAAACTGAAGCACTCACAGTTTCCATTTTTTTTTCTTTTCTTTTCTCCTTTGTAAGTAGTGTGACCTTTTCACTCTTTGTTTTAATTTGTTAGTTGGGATATTTTGCAGTCACCCTAATGATAATGAACATCAGCTGGGTATAACAACCCTGTGTTTCTTATGCTTAGTCAAACACTCTGCTTGTGCTATGCTGGTGAGGTCATAACAAGGCCGAAATATGCATATCCATAGCTAGTGGGGTTTGGCTTTATTGGCCTGAAATTGTCCATTAAAACGACTTCAAACGTAAAAGTCATGGGCAATCAGAATCACCATATAGCTGAAACACCTGATGTTCATAAGGGTCATTTGCATATATCCCATGTACCTCTGTGTCAGGAGGTTTCGGAGGCCACTCATTGGAAGTTATAGCTTGGCTGGAGTTTTCATTTAGTTTTTACTGATTGGTTTTTCAGTGTGACCTTTTCACTCTTTGTTTTAATTTGTAAGTAGAATGCAAATGCCTGATTGTTTTAATTCTTATCAATGATCTAAGTGACGGTATTGTATAATGAACGTGAAGTACAAATATCTGAAATGAATCAGCTTTAATAAGGAATCCAAACTTCAACAGAAACAGCAGCAGTAGTGAGTACAGTGTTTATGGTTCAATAGCTAAAAACATTTTAGAAACAGCATTGCATTGTACCTGAGCTAAATGAGTTGGAAGGAGGTGGCTAGAACTGCCAGTATAAACAGAATGTTTATCTTTTCACCATGTACCAGCAGTTCATAACTAACCTCATTACCAAAGCTTCATTTATTTGCTTAATTGTCAGTTTATTTGTTTGCATACTTGAATAACCACGAATGCCTTATTTTTTGTACTAAAAGTACAACCTGAACAAACCTGCAGTCAAACATACATGCTTAAAAACAATTGCAAGCCAGTGAGTGCAATTTTAAGCTGTGCACAACCATTTTCATGAAGACTGACAAAAAATAAAGTTGAAATTATTGGCTGCAGTCTTGCACACAAAACAATCCAAATAATAAGAGATCTCTGTGAAGTCCTTCATTAAAAACACAGCAATTTCTCCCATGTACTTGGTCAGCAAAATGAAATAACTAGATACATTTAAAATGAAATGCAAATGCTGCCTGCCTGGCTTGTCTTGCAGGAAAAAAATGCAGTTATGGTAAAGAATACATACAGGCAACATTAGGCATTTTAATTAAGTTGAAAACAAATGCTGACATTTCTTAAAATGCTGGGGTATAGATATAATTAATATGATTTAGCTTCACAGGGTGCCGGATTTCTCAATGCCAGGTTAATTTCTACACGGGACAAACTGAATGTGGGTGTGTGTGTGTGTGAATGTATGTTGGTATCACATGTGGCTGTGCATAACTGTTAACTAGTTGGAGATACCTGTGCCAAGGCACTGACCCATACTTAAATCGTATAAGGCCAATTAGCTGCTAAAATAGTCCCCCTGTACTTTTTTAGGCATGGTAGTAGTCTGACTACCTGACTCCTGGTTTGGCTAATGTCATTTGGCCAAATTTAGTTTTAGCTACTTGCATTCATTACAATGTTGTTTGGTTCTTCACATGTTTTGTGAAATACAGCATTACAATAATTCATAGAATAGTGAATAATGGAGACTGGAATAGGTATTATCAAGAAACACTGCTATTGTTCTCTTGAACCATTAAATTAGGAGTGCACCTTACCTCCAGTTTGGCAACATATAGGCAAACTGCCCCCCTCCAATGAATTACCACCATTAACGATGAAGCTATTGCATGGTCATATATATCTTGAGCCACTGAGCCAATTTTCTAAGCAGCAGGCTCCTGCCTTACTGATTCTCTGACTGAGGTAGCTTTCCTCACACATTGCATCAACACATGGCAGCACTGGTCCCTTGTCACTGTTTGAGAAAGCTCCACATCCACCTGACAACATCTTCCCTCATCATTGTTAAACTACAGGACAATGTACATCAGCTTGCATAAATCTGTATAGTATAACTGAGTAAGTGGGGTAATGCAAGGTAGCACATCTTCATATGTACACTCAGCTATAGAACTCATTCATATTCCACAGACTATTTTCCGGAAAACATCTCCCTACCAAGTGCCTAATACAGTGCAGTGCATCCCTACCTCTTAATGCATTGGAGTACACACACCACAGACTTAGCATAGGGTACAAACACACCCTCCCCACTCACTGGTCCACTGCACTCACTGAGATGCTGCCTGAAAACACACCTTCCCTTGTCCTGGGCTCACTGTTTCTCAGTACAGCCATCCACTAATTAAGACACCATATGACCCCTCATCTTCTGCAGCAGGGCAACCCAGGTTTCATCCCTAGCAAAATTGAAGCTACACCATGTGCCTATCTAGTCTCTCACTAGACCACTGAGTAAAAATACACATTCATCCAAAGAATGATTGCATGGAAGCAGAGTTCCTCCAGTGTTGGAGAGCTACAAAAATGTGCAGTGTAATATGATAATTGAAGAGCAGTCGCACCCACGCCCTCTAAGCCACTGGCCACACACACACATAAATACACACACACACAAACATGCATACACACAACATTAAGATAAGTCAATTACACAGTCATTCAAAGAGTAAATGCAACCTTTCTTACATGGCCAGAGCACATGAATACATATGCTACTAAGAGTATACAGAAATGAAAAGTGTTTTCCTGTTCTCTCACTCATCTTGTCACATGGCAGATTCCTGCACTGGTATTAATTTTCCCTGCTGCTGGACCTCTGTATAGGAATCATTTGGGTCATAATGCAGGAGCCACACTATTTATGAAAATATAGCTATGTGCTACCGTAGCTGCAGTGGTGGTGCTGCAGTAGCGTTGACGCCTCACAGCAAGACATTGTCCTGTTCAATTCTCAGCTAAAGCGTCTTCTGTGTGGAGACATGCGTGAATGGGCGTACTTTTGTTGAAGGTTTTGTATCAGGCCTGGCAAGTCAGTACGTAAAAATCTACTGCCAATCATTAGCAGACCGGAGTTCCGCTGTGGCGACCCCTAACCGGGAAAAAGCCGAAAGATACAACATAGCTATGTGCTACCGTGAGATTGTAATGCCATATAAAACAGGTTATCAGTTCTTAGTACTCATCCTCAGCCATTGAAGTGCTCACTACTCCAATGTACATTTCACTAGTCACAGGGACAATGCATGATAGCATATTATCTTTAAACAGTGCATATCCCTAGTCACTGAAGTACAGCATGGGATCAGATCATTACCTTTGTTTCCAGAAGCAGTTTCAAAAATGCATACATCCCCCTAGTATTAATACTGTATTATTTATTTATTTATTATTTGTTGACCAGGTTTGTCCAACTGACCTGCGTAGCCCTTTTTCAGCGGAGGCCCAGGGAGAAAAGCTCCACAGTTTTTACAATTTTAGAATTAACAGTGTCAACAGGTTACAATGTATGCATACAATGAAATACAGTTTTACAGAAAATAATAGTGGAAGATCATAATAAGCAAAAATAAAAGAAGTTATTCAATACAAACATTTTTAATAAAAAGCTAGAAAACAAAATCCATAGCGTTTGTAGTTATGTCATGAGATATCTGACATCAGAAATGGAAATGAGGGATGGAGAAGTAGAATGAGATTTTAAAGAGGTCAAGAGCTAAAAATATTTGTAGTTTTGTTGATTACAAATGATTAAGAGGCTGGAGTAAAACTGACAGATTAAGTAAGGAAAAGACAAACAGGTAGTGAAGTGACTAGTAGGATAGTAAAGTGCTAAAGGGAGGATGAGTGCAGTGGCAGAACCAGTGAGTTTCTAGGTATTCTCCTTTGGCAGCTTTGAATTGGTTTGGATGTATGAGAGATCTGATTTCTAGTGGTAATTTGTTCCATGATATGGTAGGAATGTAGCTGTAGAGGTTGCAGCCAATTTTAGTCTTAGGTTTGTATATTTGTAGCAGGTTTAGGTCAGAGCTACGTAGAGACCTAGTGGGGGAATATTGAGATAGGCTAGGGCAGAAGGATTGCAGGTATAGTGTTGAGTGAATTATTTGCAGTTGAGAGAGTAGAAGCTGGTGAGGTAATTCCAACCAGTTTAGGTATCTTAGTGAAAGACAATGATGTGATTTATAAGTTTGGTGACCGGCGAATCTGGCAACCTTGTTGTAGGTAGATTCTTGTTCAGTTAGTAGTGCAGAGTTAAGATTGGTAAGGATTTGGCAGCTATATAATAGACTAGGTAGGAGGTATGCATGAGATAGGGTTATCTTTGCTTTGTTTGTTAGAAACTTTTTATTTCAATAAAGAAGGCCAAGTTTTTGGTGTGTCTTTTTAATGCAGTTATATACATGTAGATCAAACTTGAGTTGGTTATCTATCGTTACTCCTAGAAGTTTTGTACTAGGTTCAACATTAATGGGAGTGTTATTGAGGAACAGTACAGAAAATGTTGATTTAAGGTGAGCGATGTTCTTGGTTAGAAATAGAAAGAGTTTTGTTTTTTTAGGGTTAAGAATTTGCTGGTTGTCACAGAGCCAGGATTCGACTGAGTTAAAATATGCTTTGAGTTGCAGAAATAAGATCAGAGGGAGTATCAGCGATGGTGATGATGATGGAGTCATCTGCGTATTGTACAAGGGATGACTGTGGACAGGAGGTGTAGAGTAGGTTAGTGAATATATTGAAAAGTAATGGGCCAAGCATAGATCCTTGGGGGATACGCATTTTGACAGGAAGAGGAGGGGAGAGAGCTGAGAGGCATCTCACTAATTGCAGATGGTCAGTGAGATAGCTGGAAAACCAGGTAACAGTAGAAGCAGAGAAGTTTAGGTTAGCCAGTTTGTTCAGTAGAAGATGGTGAGAGACCATATCAAAGGCTTTTGACAGGTCAAGGAATAGGCAGGAGACCAGCTTATTATTGTCTCTGGCTAGAAAAATAGTATTAATGAAGGATATAAGGGCAGTTGTAGTACTATGTTTAGGGTGAAAGTCATGCTGAGTAGGTGTGAGCAAGTTTGCCTGATGAAGGTAATTCATGATTTGCTTATGTATGCATTTTTCCAGCATTTTTGAGAGTGGTGAGGGTATCACGATTGATGTGAAGTTTGTGATGGCAGTGGAGTTACTTCCTTTGTGAATGGGTATGGTGTACAATTATTTCCAGATATATGGGACCTTTGATTCTGAGATGGAGCAATTTATTAGGATTAATACAGGGAGAGCAAGGGATTTGGCAGCCATTTGTAGGAAATAGGGAGGCAGATTGTCAGCAGAAGAAGAACAGGGTTTAAGTTTAGATAGCAAGGTACAGTTGCAAGAGAGAAAGTAGTAGAAGAATTGAGAGTAGGAGCTGATTTGGTAGCGTTAGTAGTGTTGGTAGTAGAGTGGAAAGAATTTATCATCTTAGATACGGATTCAATGAAATAGGAATTGAATAAGACAGCTGTTTCTTCTGGTGAGTTGTTTGGGCAGGGGTTAGGAAAAGAAGGGTTACCAGGGTGCAGGATTTGGTTTATAGAGTCCACAATTTCTTGGGATCTGTTTTTTAGGCAGTTGGGTGGTTAAAGGAGAAGTTCTTTTTATCTTTGTTGATGTGATTTTTTTTTGCCAGATTTCTTAGTTCTTTATATTTTTGCAAATGGGAAGGGAGGTTAGTTTTTGCTCACATTTTCCATGCCCTGTCTCTTGTTTCATTAGAGTGTGGGTGACATTGGCAAGCCAAGGAGATATATTAGAGTTGATGCGAACAGTGTGGAGTGGAGCAAGTGAGTTAAGGATGTTAAGGAAATTGAGGCCTAGTGAGACGAGGAGTGTATCTAAGAACTTTTACAGAGTAGTGATCATTTAGGGAGTCAGGTAGGGTTTCAGGGTTATGGTATTTGTGGGGATCTGACACTAAAATCCAATTGATGAGAGGGCTGGGGGTATGTGATCTGTTAGAATGGGTAGGGGTTGTGATAAGTTGTACAAAGCCATGTAAGTTAATGCATGAAGTAGTGTTTGGGGACTGAAGACTTAACTGGTTAATATTTACATCCCCAAGAAGGATGATTTAATTTTTGATGTTTTGTAAAAGGTAAGAGAGAATATTCTCTAGAAAGGTAATATAATCTACATGGGGAATATAGATAGCTACAACTGTGATGCTGGTGTAATTGTTAATTTTAAAGTTAGCTGTCAGGAGTTCAGCAGGTGAAAAGGAGGGAGAGGGTTGGTTTAAACCTGAAGGAGTAAGATGGTTTGAATATACAATGGCCACACCACCCCCTTTTTTTGTCTCTCTAGTCTAGGGATATTATATCCAGGGGAAGGATATCGCTGTCAGGGGTTTGTAGCTTCTGCCAGGTTTCTGTCAGGGCAACTATATCAGGGGTGTGGTTACCCATCTAGGTGTGGAATTCACTAATTTTGTTTAAGATACTTCTAAGATTCATGGAGAAAAAAGATACCTGCTTTTTTGGCAGAGTAGTGTAGGGTTGGTTCGGGAAATTAACATTATTGACTTGGGGGGGGGGGGGTTTGGACCTAGGTTTGGGTGAATATCACCTGACAGTAGCAGAGACTTGGGGAGAAAATGTTGTTTGTATATTAGTTATTTTATTTTATCTTCTAAAGAGGTGGCAGGGAAAGGGGGTATTTTGATTATTGGGAGGATAGTATTTAGAGGAAAGATAGATGAGCAGATAGGGAAGCATTGCAGAGGATGTGTGTAGACACTGGCATTAGAATTTGCAGGATAAAAATATGTTGCTGTTAGGTGAAAGCTATAGGAGATGAATGCATAGGAGGAGAAGGGGAGGCAGTAAAAGAAAGGCTTGGATTAAAAAGGACATGTCAGTAGAAGGGTCAATGGGTAAGAGGGAGGTTAAAGTTGGGCCTAAAGAAAGTTTATATGTAAAATTTGGAAGAGGTAACTAGTAGGGAGAGTCAGTAGACAGAAGGGAGAAAGGAGTCGCTAGTGTCAAATGTTTGTTGGAGGAAAGAATGGAGGTTTACAGGAGTGGGGTGTGCCCCAAAACAGAAAGGGGTGGGATTGGAGGAGGTGTCTGTTGAATGTAGATGAGTATAAAGGAAATTATATGGGAGTGGGTGGGAATGGGGGTGGGTAGAGGAGCAGAGTGAGCCCAAGCACAGCCAGGGCAAATATAGTAGGGCTACATCAGGTTCGCAGAACCTCAGAGGAAAAAAAATATTAAACAGTCAGCAAGGCCGCTAAGATAGATCAGGTGAATCAAATAGTGCTGGTAAGCCTATAGAGCATACATTTAGTTTGGGGACAGGCTAGAGTTAAGGCTACAGAGTGTACAGGGAAAGATAATATTCAAAGGAAAGTCATTGGGTCTATTTTGAATGGCTTAAGGAACCTAAGATTATGTTAAAAAGTGGGCTATGGAAGCAATAGATAGCTGACGTTTCTCAGTAGCGTGCTCTCGAGGAAGCAACTACTTTTACAAATTAATACAGTTACATAAACATTTATTGGTTTGTCATACTTTGCTTTCCTTTTAATTGGTTGCTCAGGAGCTGGTCCGTGTTAGGTAGGAAGTGACCTGATCACAAGTTGAAGTAGTTGAGGCAGGGTCTCTCAGTTACTTGTTACTGGGAAAAGTAATTGGGCAGAATTTGTTTCCCTTTTTAGAGTAACAACAGCTTCTTATTCAGTAGACCCCTGCAGTTCCATCTACCTGGACACTGCATAGAAACACGCTTCACATAGGACCACCAGACCAGTGATGTCCACAAGAGTAGTCATCCTTCCTATTGTGATTTGACAAGACGGTACACCTCCTTATCTGAGGACTCATTACATTAAAATATGCCTCCCCACCTGTTCAGAAGAAGCCCAGGAAGTTACCTGCCATCACACATAGACCTTCATCAGAGTGTTTTACTGTACCCGCCTTTATGTCTATGGTAGTACACACTTCTCTTCTCCATAAGCCACAACATTATATATTAGCTCCCTAAGTGCTAGAATATTAAAGTAGTTCACTAGTGTGCAAGTATAGAAAAATGCCTTCTGAACTCCACAAGTCAATACAGCACCAAATAAAGATGCAAAATACAAGCTTGAATTAAAGGTGAACTGGAAAATAAAAATATACATATATATATATATATATATATATATATATATATATATATATATATATATATATATATATATATATACATCACTGAATCACTGATCAGTGTACGCACAAGTGAGTATTGTGCTTGATAACACAGTATACACTTTTGTGTATGAACCATAAACTAGTCAGTGATCTTTAAAGTGTAATACATTTTTTTTAATTTTCTGATTCCTTTTTTCACCTCTCATTGGAGTTTACATTATACACCTTTGTTATGTTTGTTTTGAAGTACTAGAATGCTATACAGTCACACTAACTCCTAATGAGCTGCACCAGAGTTTACTTCCCAATCCTTTGAATACCTGCAGTTATGTACACCTCCCCTACCCAATCCATGAAGTACTGTTCTGCAGGATACCACATCACTCAGTATACCAACACCCAAGTACAACTTTCCTCCTATTCGACCTTTGTATAAGAATATAAGTTCCCTCTCCCTGGCACATTGCTTGGAAGTGCAAGCTCCCAACTTTTCAACCACTATATGGCTACAGATTAGCCTACATATTCTAAAACTTTACCAACTTACAGTCCTCCCACGCATTTGTCATACTGTGTTTCACTGAACTCATTGGTACCTGATGTGAATGCAAGTCTTGCTTACCTTTAGGCATGTAAGGTAACATGCATCCATATAACCACTGGGCATCATGTTTATGCCCCCTTTACATCATCATAAGCATTGCAAGACAGAAAATCACTCTGCACTCTATGCAGAAACACCATACTGTGCCACCAGCTGATCTCTGCCATGGAGTATATTCCCCTTATGTGACAGCATCTCCCTCTCCTGTCAGAAAGCTACTGTAATACAGAACATTTTCCCTTACAGTTACTAACTACATCAGAGCGAGGACACGTATTGTAAGCAGTGAGTCATTACATACCAACATATCCATTTTAACTCAGTGCGTTATCACAGGTCATCCATTTCCCAACTCATACTTTGTCTAACAGCATATTATGGGTCTCAGGTAGTTCATCAAAATGAATTTATTCATCATTCATTTTATCAACCAAACTCTCAAGCAGATATTTAAAACAAGTTTATTCAGCATTCATTCTATCAAGCAAACTGGTTGAATGCAAACACAAAGAAACAAATTTTCTTTGATGCAAGACAGATATGTGGAGAGCTTCACTCTCACATACCCATATAACTGACAGTGTAGGCGTCCAGCATCAGAAGCTGTAGTATCATGCTGCAGATAACACACAGTTACCTGAAATACTATTATTGCTGCAAAGTGAACACTAATACCTGTACTACTCAGCAGTAGTATCACCACTACTGGTACCACACCATTTTCTGTAGAACTTAGTAGTCATATAGCTGGTGCAGACAGTAAAACATCATCTATAGTACTCAGCAGTACTATCACTGCTGCAGATAGCACCTTATTTTCTCTAGTACTCAGCAATACTGTTTCCGGGGTGGCCGCGATGTGTAGCAATTAGCATTTCTGCCTCACAGCAAGAGGTTCTTCAGTTCGATCCTTGGCTGGGGTGTCTTCTGTGCAGAGTCTGCATGTCCTCCCTGTGGTCGCATGGGTTTCCTTCAGGTGCTCCAGTTTACTCCCACATCCCAAAGTAGGTGGATTGGATACTCTAAATTGGCCCTAGGCATGAGTGCGTGTGTGCATGTGTGTGCCTTCCATGGAAGGTTGGGCGCTGGGCTGGCAATTCGACACCGTAAAACTCCACTGCCAATCATGAGCGGACAGGTGATCCACTGTGGTGACCCCTAACCGGGAAAAGCCGAAAGAAGAAGAAGACTCAGCAATACTGTCATCACTGCAAAGAATACACCATTATCCACAGTACTTAGAAGTTCTACAGATAGTAGACCATTATCTGTAGTACTCAGTAGTACTGTCACCACTGTGGAGAGCACATCATTATCTGTAATATTCAGCAGTACTATCACCAACGTAGTATGATAGTGCACCATTATTTGTAGCCTCTTCAGTACTATCACTATTTCACTGTTGTGATTATTTTTGCTTCTTGTATATCTCTGTTACCTTTAAACTACAACAAAAACAAAAAAAAAACAAAAAAAATCTTGCTTTTTTCCCACTTTCTGAAAGTTAAGAAAGTTCATTTACAGATTTGCTGTTCTGAACTGTTTGGAAGTTTCTAGAAGGCCAGTGCTTGCTTGGGCTAAAGGGAAGTCTCTGTCTTCACCAGTGGGAGGGGTTAACACTGAACAGCCTGCCTGTCCCTGGAGGAGTGGTTACTGCCTAGAAGCTGTAGTTTTATTGGCCATTTTGGGTCAGTTCTAAACTCCTTGATCTCTCTCTCTCTTAAAACCCTACAACTCTCTTTTTGCGCGGTTTCACGCACTGAGCAGCGTCGGGCAGCGCCGCCTAAACAGGATTAAACTATTCCAGGCTCCACAAAGTCTGCTCTTCACTTTTTCCCTTAGAACTGTTCAAACTCTCAAAGTAATCACTCTATTCTCTTTCTAAAGCCCTGCACTTGCTCAGCTCTTATAAGGAAACACTAACTAACTCAAGCACTACACCCTCCTTGACTTCTCATAAGTATTAGGCTCCCGATTGGTCCTTCCTGATCAAGTGAAAATCAGTTCCCTTCCCTAATCTGATCAGTAAAAAAAACAGTTCCCTATACTAATCTGGTATGTCCAAGGGTCAGTTTCAAGGTTACTCTCCAGTCCAGCTGGGGAATCTGGGAATTTTGAGGCAATGTTACAATTGCCTTATGTACACAGACAACCCTCTCCTCCTTCCAACAAACTCTAATAAATGTGAGAGATGCACAGCCAAACTGGAGGCAGAGCTCTCTCAACCCAAGACTGGCACAGTCAGTCAGGAGGAAAAGGTAACCACCCACACCACAAATCCAGTCTCACACAGACCTATTGCATCTGCATACCCAACACATAAACACACAAAAACATACTCTGAGGCTCTAAATAAAAATCTGCCTAAACAGCAAAGACCTCCTAAGCAGACATCCAAGCAACAGCCACCCCTCAACAATACCCACGAATCACATCTCACAAAATCAGTGTGCCTCACAGTCACAGCCCTTAAGGCCAAACAACACACCAAATACACTTGTTATAGGAGACTCTATTGTCCGGCACACTGACGTCCCGCTCACCAGACTGAACAAGGAGAAGGTCACTGTAAGCTGTCTGTCAGGTGCCAGGATCCACCACATAACGCAAGCACTCAGGTCACTCCAAAGGAAGTACAAGTATGGCTCCATCATTGTCCATGCTGGTGTGAATGACCTGAGACATACCTCCCTGGACTACATGAAAAGAGACATAGAGGAGATCTCTGCCCATGTAGCCCAGGCTGGTATGACCCTGACCATGAGTAGCATCTTGCCCTCACCAAGAATGATGCCACAGTATAAAGACAATGATCATTTTCAACAATTGGCTAAAGTATTGGTGTCATTCAAAAGGGATCCAGTGTCTGTCAGCCTGGGATGACATGCTCAACAAGCCACATTGCTTCACTAGGAACGGCTTGCACCTGTCACCCTTAGGCTTTCGTATACTGGCCAAGGCTCTTGCCACCCCCATAGTGCCTTTTTTAGGCAAGGCTCAAAGGACAAACCCACCTCCATAGACAACCCAAGGATAAAAAAACTAAAGATAATGCTACTCAATGCCAGAAGTCTAAACCTCAAGATGCAAGTACTCGAGGCTCTCCTCAGTATGGAGAAAATCGATGTCTGTGCAGTAACAGAAACCTGGTTCAAGGCTCCTGAGAGCACCCCAGCACTACCAGGTTATAACTCATACCATGCATTTCGACTGAAGCACAAAAGGAGGGGGAGTATCTATATTCATCAAAGATACCTACACCTCCAGGTTAGTGGCATTGCACAAAGCATCGGAAACCATCCATGTGCAACTAACAGTGGACAAAACTGCCTTTCAGTTTGTAGCTTGCTACAGAACACCCACCCTATTACAGGAACCCCACTTGACATTCCTGAGAACACTGGAGAATATGAAGGTCTCTCCAAACACTATGATATTGGGTGACTTCAACTACCGAAACATTGACTGGGAAAACTACTCAAGCCCAAACACCCTCATCCAACGGTTCCTTGAATTTATAAACTCTAACGCGATGGAACAACTGGTCACCACTCCCACAAGAGGGAACAACATATTGGGCCTGGTCATCACCAACATGGGGACTCTATGTTCCACACCAGAGGTAAACCCCTCATTGGTAAGATCAGACCATAAACAAATTTCCCTGGACATCCATATCCCGTCCCCACCCCCAGCCAAGGAAATCACTGTAAAGAATTTCTCAAAAGCCAACTTTGCACTTCTCAAGACTGAGGTGGAATCCTTCAAAGCCCCCGGGCCAGAGGATAATACAGCCCAATCCGCAGAATCCTTTACAAATGCATTCTATGAGCACTTGCAGGAATGCATGGATCGTGGTATCCCAAATAAAACCCAAGACTCACTCCTCCAAAAACAGGAGACCGGTCTGGTGGACCCTGGCCATAAATAAGCTATACAACAGAAGGAGGAAGCTACTACATGACAGAGCAAAATCCCAAAAAGGGAAGGCATCTCTGATCAGTATTAGCAAGAAACTTTGATCCCTCATAAAATCATCAAAGGCCAGTTTCGAAAGAAAAATTGCCCTAGACACTAAAGATAATCACAAGGCCTTCTTTAGTTATGTTAGGAATATGGGTGGAAACTCCCAGATATGCTCTGAATTGTTGCATAATGGTACAAAATATACCGAACCTACAGACATAGCCAACATCCTGACAGACAGATTCAGCGCAAACTTCTCCCCCCCTTCCCCCCCAAAGGAGCAAATGCCTATCCCAACTGAATGTAACCTCCCTGACATCACAGATGCACAGGTGAAAGCTGCCCTCTCCAAAGCAAAAAACACAGCATCTATGGGACCAGACGGTGTCCCAGGCTGTGTCTTATATGAGCTCCAAGAAGAACTGAACCCTCACATTAAGTCACTGTTCAAACTTAGCCTTACTACAGGATATGTACCCAAAGAATGGCGTACAGCTACAGTGGTCCCACTTCACAAAGGTGGTGCCACAACGGACCCCGGGAACTATTGCCCCATAAGCCTGACTAGTCTGGTCTGTAAAGCTATGGAGCGTATTATCATGGAACTCATAAACAAAGACATTGGGAGCCTCTAGACACTGGACCCTACCCAATTTGGCTTTGTTAAGGGCAGATCTTGCCTCTTAAACCTAGTTGATTTCTTTGAAACAGTTACCAAAGCCATAGATGAGGGCAAGGTAGTCCACTCAGCCTACCTGGACCTCACAAAAGCCTTTGACACAATACCCCACTCGGGCATCATAAATAAGCTTAGCAGCTGTAATATCAACCCCTATATCACAAGATGGGTTGCAAACTGGCTCAGAGATAGAACCCACATGGTCAGAATTGCAGGTGCCATGTCCGAATCCAAACCAGTTACAAGTGGCATCCCACAGGGCTCAGTTCTGGGACCTCTCTTGTTTGGTATATACTTCTCTGAGGTTCAGGCTAACACGGGGAGATTATGGCTGACAAAGTTCGCAGATGACTGCAAACTGGGGCCATAATCGAATCTCCAGCTGACACAAGCATCCTCCAAAAGGGTCTCACAGAGACGGATGCTTGGTGCCAGAGCCACAGCCTCAAGCTAAATGCTAAAAAGTGCATAGTCATCCCCTTTGGGAAAAACAAGGTGCCCACAAATTACCACATAGGTAGTAATCCATTAAGTACGGAAGAAGTAATTAGAGATTTGGGGACCAACGTAGATAGTAATCTCTCCTTTGATAGTCACATTGCCAAAGTGGTTAGAAAGACCTTCTATATAGCCCACCTTATCACGAAAGGGTTCGCATCTAGATCAAGAGAGGTCATTGTGCCCCTCTACTCGTCACTCATAAGGCCCATAATTGAATACAATGACCCTTTTGGGATGTACCTTACCCAACACCTGCAGCAACTGGAGAGACCCCAGAAGTACCTCACCAAGAGGATCATGGGCTACAAACAGATGTCCTATGCAGCTCGACTAAAGAAACTCCAGCTCTACTCAGTTACTTACTGCCTACTCAGAGGCGATCTATGCCTGACGTACAAAGCCATGTCAAACCCAGAATTAATGGACATGCTCCACCTCAAAAAATCCAAGTCCCTTTGAGCTACATGCTCCAGGGACTTAAACCTCAGCACAAAAATAAATAGGACATGCTGGAGGGACAGATTCATTTCCCAGAGGCTCCCCTCACTCTGGAATAGAATCCCAATTCATGTTAGACACAGCCCCTTGCTGACCTTCTTCAAGCGAAATCTGGACACGTGGATGGGAAATCGCAAATTCACCCCTGGGATCTCTTCTGTGTCCCTGCTAGACAGAGGCACAGTAAACTTATCTTAAAAGGGTACCTTCTGTGACTTACTTTACAGAGGCACAGTAGGCTAATCAAATAGGGAGGCGGAAGCCAAATACACTCTGGCTAGGCTTATAAATGCCCTAGGGCAGATAGCCTAGTATCTGCCTATGAACCTATGAACCACTGCTAATGCACACCATTATCTGTAGTACTTAACAGTAGTGTAATTGCTGCAGATAGCACACCATTATCTGTAGTACTTAGAAGAATTATCACCACTGCAGGTAGCACATCATTTTCTACAGTACTTAATAGTACTACCACTGCTGCAGATATCACACAATTCCCTGTATTACTCAACAGTACTGTCACTGCTGCAGGGAGCACACTATTATCTATAGTACTTAGAAGTACTATCACCATTGTAGATAGTGCACTATTTGTGTAGTACTTAGCAGTACTACGACTGTTGCAGACAGCAAACCATTACCTGTAGTACTCAGCAGTAATACCATTACTGCAGAGAACACACCATGATCCATAGTATTCAGCAGTACTATCACTACTGCAGTTAGCAAATCATTATCTGTAGTACTCTGTAATGCTATCAGTGCTGCTGATAGAACACCATCATCTGTAGTACTTAATAACACCAACACAGCTGCAGATAGCACCTCATTTTCTACAGTACTCAGAAATACTATTGCCACTAAAGAGAATACACCATTATCCATAATCACCAATGCAGTAATAGTACACCATTATTTGTAGTACTTAGCAGCACTACCACCACTGCAGATACCACACCATTATCTGTAGTACTTGTCAATACTATAACTGCTGCAGGGAGCACACCATTATCTGTTGTACTCAGGAGTACTATCAGCACAGGAGATAGCAAACCCTTTTATGTAGTACTCTGTAGTACTATCACAGCTGCAGATAGAACACCATTATCTGTAGTATTTAATAGTACTATCACAGCTACAGATAGTACCCCATTGACTGTACTACTCAGTACTATTACCCATTGAAGAGAATGCACCATTATCCATAGTACTCAGAAGTACTAGTACCACTGCAGATAGCACAACATTATCTGTATTACTCAGCAGCACTATTGCCACTGTAGATAGCATGCTATTATCTGTAATACAAAGCAGTACTCTCACTGCTGCAGTGCAGATTGCATGCCATTATCTGTAGTACTAAGCAGTACTGTCACTGCTGCAATGCAGATTGCATGCTATTATCTGTAGTACTAAGCAGTACTGTCACTGCTGCAATGTAGATAGCACAACAGTTTCTGTAATACTCAACAGCCGAGTGGGCTTCAACCTAATTTTAGTATTATTCATCATTTTATAGAATACCTCACAACTATCATCAAAGAGCACACATGCAGTAAACATGTCCCAAAAGGATAGTTAGAGACTCTTAGCTGAATTCAACGATCCTTAGTTACTCCTTGGCAGTTAATCCTCCACTCCAGATGAAAAAGGCAAGCAGAGGCTGCTTTATATAAAAATCTTTATTAGTCGATGAATGAGCACTTATACAGAACTTTAAAAGTTACAAAATTTAACTCAACCCCCACACGAAATATAAAAACTGCACATACGCATCTCAGTTGTAGACTTCCCTGTGCTTTTCCCATTTGCAGAACTACATCCTTTCCTCCCATTTTTGGTCTGTAACTTAATGGTTTCTTCTAAACTGAAATGAAACTGTTTTCAGTATTGCAGTAGCAGGAAAGTTTGATTCAGTCATCTCTGGTTTGTGTTAAATCAAGATATGCTACTGGTGAGTTAATTAAATTAATTACTAGGATATTACTGCCACATACTCACAGCAGTCCTGTACTTTTGGAATTGGTGTAACAGTAAATGCATTATTGAAACAATGTAGCATTTATGTTTCAGCAACGCTTGTTCATTTTTTGACAACAAGCCAGATCCTAGAAAAAAATTTTGTTAAACAAGGTATTACCACAGTTTCATGAAAAACACAATAAGAGGATGTATGTCTTAAGTTAAGAACACATGCCAAACAGCCATTTTGTCAAAAAGAGAGTAAACTAGCTGCTTTGGAAACAAGGGAAAGTTACAAGTGGCATTTGATGCTCATGTGCATATAATCTACAAAAGGTAGTTTTGTCAAAGAGAAAGCAAAATAGTTGTTTTATTATGAAATTACTGCATGATGACTGTTAACTTTATCCATGCTACAGTGATGTCATTGTGAGTTACTCTTAAAGTGATGCTGCAAGTGTGGGTGTACAACTCCCCACATGACATTCTGCCACATACAGAAAACACGGTTTGTATTTTAAATAACCAGGTCTGTGTTTAACATATTTTACACTAATCTCATTAACAAACACAGGATATTGGAGTTAACTGATAAGACTAACCAACACCAAGATTATTACCAAGAAGTATCATATGAAATTGCAAAAAAAAAAAAAAAAACATATTTGAATGATGTTATTGGTGCAACATGGTCTTCTTCTTCTGTTCGCTTTTTACCGGTTAGGGGTCGCCACAGTGGATCACCTGTCCGCTCATGATTGGCAGTGGAGGTTTACTGTATCGAGTTGCCAGCCCGGCGCCCAACCTTCCACAGAAGGCACACACACACACACACACACACACACACACACACACACACACACACACACACACACACACACACACACACACACGCACACACTCACACCTAGGGCCAATTTAGAGTGTCCAATCCACCTACAGCATGTCTTTGGGATGTGGGAGGAAACCGGAGCACCCGGAGGAAACCCACGCAACCACAGGGAGGACATGCAGACTCCACACAGAAGTCACCCTAGCTGAGGATCGAACTGGAGAACCTCTTGCTGTGAGGCAGCAATGCTAACCGCTGCACCACCATGGCCGCCCAAACTACTAGCTGTATGGCACTACGACCATGGTAGGACTCGAACCTACAATCTTCTGATCCGAAGTCAGACGCCTTATCCATTAGGCCATGGTGCAACATGGTGATCTACATATAAAAACATTGGTGGCACAGTAAGCTCTGAATTTAGTTGAATGTTAGTAAGAATTTTAGTAGGTTCCTACTACAAGTGCATGTGTTCTAGTAGCTGATGAGAAATTTGCTCACAGCCACTTGCCGCCAGTGGCAAATGACTTAAATCCTTTTAATCCTAGTTAATTATCTAGCCCTCTGACCACCTGACTTTAATGAACATCACAGCCCTTCCAGGGCCCTAATTCTAATCTTAAAACCTGATCCCTAACCTGGGAACTCACCTCCCACTCCTTAATCTTAAAGTCCCCTATTGCTCCCTAAATCTAAAAGTCTACCCCTCAAAGTTACAGTCCCTGATTGCTACCTAACCCTAAACTCTCCTCCCACTCCCTAAATCTAAAACACCCTTCCCACTCCCTAAACATAAAGTCTCCAGTCACTCTCTAGTAGAGCCATAGTTGGTTTATCTAACATCTGGTGCCAGTCCCTGATTTTGTTCCCCACCCCCTCAATTCTTCAGGTGAAGAGAAAAAAGGGTCTATTCTCCTAATCTGGTTCTCCAAGCAACATTCATTTCCCATATCTGCCCCCTCACTCTTCAGATGAAGAGAAAAAAAAAGGACTTACACTTTTAAACTGCAGCAAGCCACTTGTTACACTTGTAGCAAATGTTTGCTAAAATGCAGCTTACCACACACAACGTGCTGAAGTGCATTTCAGAAATGTCATTCAGAAACCAATGCAGGAACTGTCCGCACTTCTTGACCAATTAGCATATCCCAGTCTCGCCCCATAATATCTTGTATCTGTGGTGTCTTTCCTCTTCACCCCACCCTTGCTATGCTTTTGCTCCTACTACCTAACCCTAAACTCCTCACCTGTTCCCTAGCTATAAAACTCTCTCACACATAAATGCCACTCCTAATAACTGCCTGAAAGCTTAAACTATGTTCTCACCCCCACCCCACTCTCTCCCTGCAGCTACCACACTTAGCTGCTCAAACTTGGCTATTGTGTCCGGGTGAGGTCTGGCAGGTCCATTCTCTCCACAGCAGCCTGTGTGAGCTACAAGACAGTACTTTTCAAGCACACAGGACTTGGATGCTTGTAGCAGACCTAATTGACTTCTTGGCAGTGACGTTTACCATACAGTGCGGGGCAGCATTCTATAAACTGAAGGGTAAAAAGGAGTTGATTTGAGTTATTTTTAATAGGCAGGTAGTTGGCCTTTAGTAGAGCATGTCGGTCATTCATAGGTTCAAAGGTATATGCTAGGCTAATGACCACAAGGGCCCTTACAACCCTAGCCATGATTCCAGGCAATGATATTCTGTTAAATGTACACATTTTATAAGCAGATACTTACATATAAATCAGATAAGATACTAGACATATGTTTAAGATGGTTAACCCATATTCAAGCAGAGGAAGTAAGATTTCTGTGACAATTGTTAAAGTGTGCCTCAGAACACAGAAGCCTAGACACCTCGGATCATCTTGAGCTAGGGTATACGTTTACTTTTATTGAATCAATGTTGTAATAAATGGGAGTGTTGAAACAAGATGTCATCTAAGATTCCTAAAAGGAGGAAAAGTTTTCCATAGGTTACCCATGAGGGAATTTATATTTAGGTAAATAGACTCAGGCCTGTTTGGATGAGAATTCGTGCCTTCAAGAAGACTAGTTAATGCTTTGTACTTGATTTCTTTTGATAGTTTTAAACAGAAATGAAAGAATAAGAGTCATTTAAATTGTGTTACGCTGGTCCACTGACTTCAAAGTAAAGGAGGCAGGTGAGTTGGCAATTCAAAAATACCATGTGGGTTGTGACATCAGTTTTTTTTTTTTTTTTGTAATCATAGAAATTATTTAACTCTTAATTGTCCTACCTAAATGAGTTTACATTATTCCAGAGATATCAAAGCTTCCTTACATATATCTTGCTGATTTACAACACTTTTAAGCTTTTCTTGTGTAATGCTTTCAGTGCAATGAAGTGTTTCTTGTCAAATACAGGTGTTTTGTTTTTAAACAAACCAAGGTAAAAATTACAAAATTTCATAGGTGGCTCTATCCTGTTGTTAAGCGCATGTGACCACCACCTCTGTTTGTATGCATAATGATGCAAAATATGTCAGTACTATACAGATTGTCATTGACCAAGTGTGTGAGGACTCTTTTTGTCATACCTGAGTGGCTGAAATGGCATTACTTAATCAGCTCATCCTTCTCCCAGAGATGCAGTGATCCTGGAGTAGATTATAAAAAACTTGAAGTGCAGAAGGTCTCCTGCACTGGGGTTGTTGATGAAAGCTCCCTATTGAAATGTTGGGACTTGAAATATCTAGTGCCAACAAGCCAAAAAGAAAAAAAACAAGATCAAACTACAGCAGAAGAATGAATCTCAGAAATCACTGTTCTCCTTTAAACGTCCTTGTTGCAGAGCTACAAGCCACCATGCACCCCCTCTCTCTCTCTCTCTCTCTCTCTATATATATATATATATATATATATATATATACCAACTCTGAGATCACCATACCTTGGAGAAAAGGGAATATTCCGAGAACTGGCCATCTCAGGCTTAATATATGTAAGTCCATTTTTCAGCCATTCAGACTCTGTGTTTCAGGACTCACTCTAGTGGGTCCTAACATTTCAAATGGTTACAGTGGGTGAAGGAGCCTGCCTACAAAAAATGTGTTCTTGATACCAACTTTTATGAGATTATAGAATTATCCTTTCAGATATTCAACATTGCAGAAACATTTTTCACATGGCAGGGTCCTCAATGGACCAGTTTATAACCATTTATTAATGTAAGCACAATACCACTGAAGGTTTGAAAACATTGATTAAGTCCCTTAGAGCTTAAAATTAGAATTTAACAGCAGCTAATTCAAGCATGGATGTTTCTGCTATCCTACACTGTATTTGTCTTGGGAATATGCAGTGAGAAGGATTTCTACTTTGACAGGGCCATTGGAGAATTAAGGCCTTGAATTTATAGTATGAATACTGAAGGATGGTTGCTGTATGAATTACTGAATGAATCTTGTGAGGTTTATTAGTTATTACTAGGTCAAGGACAATATATTTTCTAGCCACTAAATGCTGTCAAGTTAGTTTTGTTGTATACTGGAGAAAATTCTGCTTTTAAGTAGGAGTTCACCATGGTAACCATTTTAAAGATCAGGACTCAGCAATCTGAATCCTGTAATGAGGAGACTGAATGGCTGAAAATCTCAACTTACACCTACTAAGTCTGAGATTGACATTTCTTGGAATATTCCCTTTTCTTTGAAGTATGGAAATATTGGACTTGGTATATATAAGTTTAAGGGTTTCATGGGGCTTGACCCCCTTCAAAAAAGAAGTTTAAAGGAGAACAGCAATGTTCAATATTTGCTCTTTTCCTGCATTTTCGGTATGTTTCTTGGTGTGTCTGGACATCTCATTCCGAGTCCCAACATTTCTATAGGGAGCTATTAACTGTAGCCATGTATCATAACTAGTGAAATTACATTTTGTGGCCAGGGCTGTCACCTCATTCTAATGATACAAAATTTTAATACTGCTGTGGAGCACAGAAGATGTGGAAGGAAAGTATGTTAAGCCTAGGCAGAGCTTTAAAGGACAAGCCTGCTTTCCAATGTAGGTTCATAGGTTCATAGGTTGGTATTAGGCTATCAGCCCTAGGGCCTATACAAGCCTAGCCATAACAATTCCCTGGCTATTTCTTCCCACATTATTTACTTTCCTGGACCCCTGTCTAGCAGGGCGACTGACGTGATCCCTGGGGTGAATTTCCTTTCTCCCATCCAATCGTCAAGGTTCCTCTTGAAGAGGTCCAAAGAGGCACTCTGCTTGACATGTATGGGCAATCTATTCCAGAGTCTGGGGAGTCTCTGGGTCAGGAACCTATCCCTCCAGCATGTTTTGTTTATTGTGATGACAAGGTTTAGATCCCTGGAGAGTGTAGCTCTGAGGGATTGGGATTTCTTTAAGTGTAGCATGTCCAACAGCTCTGGGTTTGACATGGCCTTGTATGTTAAGCAGAGATCGCCTCTGAGTAGACGATATGCGACAGAGTATAGCTGGAGTTTTTTAAGGCGGTCAGCGTAGGGCATCTGCTTTAGGCCTGTGATTCTTTTAGTGAGGTATTTCTGAGGCCTTTCCAGTTGTTGCAGATGTCTTGAGAGGTACATACCAAATGGGGCGTTGTATTCTATAATAGGTCTAATGAGGGATGAGTACAGTGGGACAATGACCTCCTTTTTCTGGATGAAAAGCCCTTCATGATGAGGTGTACCACATAGAAGGATTTCCTGACTGTTGTGGCGATGTGGTTATCGAAGGTGAGACCACTGTCCACCTGTGTCCCTAAGTCTCTTATCACACTTTCTGTGTTTAGTGTACTGCCACCTATATGGTAATTCATGGATACATGTTTTTCCCAAAGGGGATAACAATACATTTCTTGGCATTGAGCTTGAGCCCATGGCTCTGGCACCAAGCATCTGTTTCTGTAAGGCCGTTTTGTAGAGTATCCACATCATTTGGGATTCAATAATGGCTCCCAGTTTGCAGTCATCTGCAAACTTTGTTAGCCAGAGTCCCTTAGTGTTGACCTGTACTTCAGAGAAGTAGATGCCAAATAAGAGCGCCCCAGGACTGAACCCTGAGGTACTCCACTTGTCTGGAGCTGGATTTGGAGTCGGCTACTTTTACAGTGTGGGTTCTATCAGTAAGCCATTTAGCAACCCATTGGGTGACATAGGGATTAATGCCCAACTTAGTAAGTTTATCTATGATTCCAGAGTGGCGGATGGTGTCAAAGGCCTTGGCAAGGTCTAGATAGGCTGTGTGGACCACCTTACCCTTGTCCATGGCTCTGGAGACTGATTCAAAGAAGTCAATCAGGTTCAGGAGACAAGATCGCCCTTCACAAACCCAAACTGGGTGGGGTCCAGTGTTTGAAGGTTGCCAATGTCTTTGTTTATAAGTTCCATGATAATACACTCCATGGCCTTGCAGATAAGGCTTGTCAGACTGATGGGACTGTAGTTTCCGGGATCCAAGGTGGATCCCCCCTTGTGGATTGGGATAACTGTAGCTCTGCGCCACTCAGTGGGCACGAAACCTGAGGTGAGGCTATGATTAAACATGACACTTAGGTGAGGTGCCAGTTCATATTGTAGTTCATGTAGTACACAGCCCGGGATGTCATCTGGTCCCATGGATGCTGTATTCTTGGCTTTAGAGAATGCGTCTTGTACCTGTGTGGCCGTTATTACTGGAATTTGGCAATCTTCCGGTATTGAGATGGGCCATTTAGGGGGTGAGTGGGGTGAAGTTGGCACTGAATCGATCTGCCAGGATATTGGCAATATCCTTCAGATCAGTATATTTAATGCCATTCTGTTTTAGCTCAGAGCAGATCTGAGCATTGCCATTTAGATTCTTGACATAGTTATAGAATGCTTTGTGGTTGTCTTTGGAATCTTTGGTAATTTTATTTTCGTAACTAGCTTTGGAGGATTTTATGAGGCATCTCAGTTTCTTACTGAGGCTAGTAAGGGAGTTTTTGCATCCTGGGATTTTCCTCTTTTCTGCAAAAGTTTCTTCCTTTTGTTGTAAAGTTTGTTTATGGCAGGGGACCACCAGATTAGTTAACTTCATCATTTCCCTACAGTGTCAACCAAGTGTAAATCTTTGAGTATATTCAGTTTGTTCATTTACATACTTTTCTGCCACAGGTGATGAAGACTCCCATCCTCTTGTCTTGCTCAGATTTTGTATTCTTCCTCAAGGAAGTTTTTCAGCTTACATGACTTAGGAATGACTGTAGTATTAGTCACTACCCAAACATTTACATTCTGAGAGTCTGACATGCTGAGGTCATAAAAGTACTTTAAATCACATCTACATCTATAGTGAAACTCTGTTTCCACTTATCACTTCAAGGAATCTTTAACAGAAGATCAGGGGATCAGTTATACTGAAACTGGTAAATGCTCTTTTTGGTCAGTGAAGTATTGCTGCTATCCAACTAATTCTAGAAAGTTAAGAAATATAGTATGGAATACTAGATGTGGATTCAAGCTGTTTGACTATGTCTTTTATGTATCAGTTGTTTCTCACAGATGACTGAGCAGAGATGCTAGCCCTGACAGCAAATTAAGACAGTACATGAATTATATATAAAACTCCTAACAGCTGCAAGTTTGTGTTGCCTGCAGTTTTGCTGTGTTGTCTATAAGATTTACATAGACCATGAAAGGCTTTTTGTAGCCTAGTCAGCACAAATCAAAGTAAGTCAATAGCTCAATGGAAGAGATGGAGAAGGATGCAATCCTAGTTTGATTAGTGACCCAAACAGTCGAGGAGGCAGTCAAAGAGGGTGGGAATGTGTGGCCATCACCAACTTGCCTATCCTAGGTTGAAGAAGGTAGCACAGCCCACTGCAAGACTAACACTTGGTGAAGGCTGGATCTCACAGTAAGTTTTGTGTCAGGAATGGGCCTTAGCCTACTACCCACAATGCAGCTTAGTTGTGAGCTATAATTTGGCAGACATGCAGACAGAAACACATCCTGATGTATACATTGCAAGAAACATGCATGCCAAGCATGACTCATTTTTCAGAAAATCCCTCCACTCATTTAGATTTTGCAGGAAATTGCAATACCCATTTGAAAAACGGAATAGATCTCATTTAAAGTTGGACAATTAGATCCTCACATCACTAAAAGAGGCAGCTCTGACTCCTTGCAGATTCAGTAGAGGATGTTGCAAGATGGTGAGGAAGGGATTGAACTTATGACTATATGGATGATGACCCCTCACAGAGAATTAATGTCCTCAAGACCTAGGGAAAAGTGCTAGTAGTTCGCTGGAACTAAAAAAACACTGACAATGACTCCAGAGACAGTCTAAGAAACCAGTGACATATAACATTGTCATTGTAAATAAATGCAGATGCAAACTACCTGGTTTATTAAATACTGGCTGTGTAACATTTTGGCAATACAGAGTGCATTATTTGAACAAGACAAATAGATTGAAAAACAAAATCATTTAGTCATTGCAGACAACACCCCCAAGACCATTTAGAGACAAAGTGATACTGAACACTTACAGGAACTATGTGACATTAATGATGCACAGAAGATCATGGTACAAAGAAAAACATAGTTTTTCAATTTGTGGATGGAGTTTTCCTTTTACTCTTTATTCAAAAATGAATATACTCAGCAGCTAATTATGGCTGTATTCAGTAGGGAGAAGTATTGCAGCAAAAACATGGAAGTCATTGTTGTTTCTCTAAAAGAAAAGTAATGCTCCTCTACCTTCTCACTTTATTTATTTATTTTTTTATTTATTGGTCCCCTTGGAGCTCATCCTACTGGCCTGCCCCCCCAGTGCCCCATGCCCACTGTGGGCCTATCAACCATCCTTCTACCCCGGACTACTCCGGTATTGTTGGGGCTAGTTATGAACCCTAAAGTCATCCTTTCATCTTGGTTGTCTGTGTCTCTAGACCTGGAATTCTTTTTTATATACTTACCCACTCCCTTTCCCTGCTCACCCCTCCATTCATCAGCTATGTCAGAGAGCAGCTCGCCTCTTTAAACCATGCATAATGTTAGGGACAATCATTGATTCTCACTCTTCCACCTAGGATAAGCACTCTCATCCCTCCATACCACTCTGTCAGTCACCTGAGCCGCTAATTGAAATTGGGTGACCTGAGACATAGTCAGGGCTGTATCCTTCTATACCACTGGAGCGACTTACCTACTCTTGTTATTGACATTTCTATTCTGAAGTGTTTATAAGCATTATGGAGATGGAATTTTGGCATCAACAGTACATCAGTTATATTAGCACATAGCAAACGTTTGTGACTACCAGAAATGTTTGCATTTCTAGGACAGTTTTCTGGGAACTGTAGTTAGTTACAGCTTCATTTTGTGTCTATCCAGGAAACATTGTAGGTTCTGTTATTCCACTTATTTTTAACTGTAAGGGTATTTTATTGCATTAAGTATATGAGTATTGATTTCAATAACTTGATTAAATGGTCTGTCTGCTTGTGTCCTAAATTGATTTTTCTGTGATTTCTTTTTAAATAATTAAATCTTCCTACTACAAGGAGTGCCACTGAGTTTTAATCTGTCAGCTGGATAATAACCAGAAGACATTTAGGGCCCAAATTTAATACTTAGTTGAAAAGGCAGTATCTGACTGTAGCACAGTATTCTAAACACCATGCCTAGACAGCAGCATGGTACTTGCATAAAAAAGAAAGAGAAGAAGAGTCCTGAAGACATGAAGTAGCAGTACCATTTCCCATGGTTCCCATCTAAATACAAATTATGTTGTCCCCCCCAACCCACAGTCACATTGCATTTCAAGATTTCATGTTGATGGATTCTAAGGAGCTATGTTGCAAGCAGTGACTCAGTAAGAGGCCTACAGAAACATGGCCATTTTTATAGCCTCTGATAGGGATTTTATCACTCAGAAAATGCTAGCTATAAGGTTTGGGTTGGAAAAGTCCCTCTGTCTGTGCAATGCACCACATATATGGATATTCTATATATAAAGAAACAGCCCTTGGAAGGAATGTAAGCTACTTCAAACATTCAGGACTAGTAATGGGATTCAACATGTTTTTTTTTTTTTTATTATTATTTTAAAAACTTCTTATAAAGCTGAAGGTATTCCATTAAGGCATCACTGATTCTTATGGATAGAAAGTAATGCTTCTATACTTTCAAGTCTCAGTAGGCAGAATAAGGATTATTTGTAAGTACGGGTTACTTGAAGGACCATACATGATTCATAATATAGAAAATTAAGATCAAGTCTCTGAGCATGACTGCCTTATTATGTGTTCGAGACATGGATGGCAGGAAATTCACCTCTAGATTTGAGCATTCATATCAAGAACCCATAATACCAGGTTATGATCAGAGACACAATCAGAATTCTTTGTAGTACGTGGACCTTTAAACGCAGATAAAAGCCGGTAAAGTGTTTAGAGCTGTCAAACTCTAACATACCTCTCAGCTTCTTTTCTTAAGAACTCTGGACAAATCCAAAAATAATGTGGATGCAAAGGATCTAAATGAGGAACATTTTTTAAATTTTGCACAGTTAAAAATTTAATAGAGTAATGGGTTTACATCAACATGCATCGTCCTAACAATAAGAAGTATGAAATTCTAATTTGTGTCATTATTGACTGACAGTAATACTCAGTCATTTACCAGAAAATCAAAAAAAAAATTTTGGAGGGTCAGAGCAAAATATGAGCTAAAGTGAGGGACAGTTGAAAGACATAGACAGCAGGCAAAAATGAAGTTGTTTTACCACCTGCCACTGTTCTTTACTGGCTGGCACTGTTGGCTGTTAATCTGGAGCATGAGACCTGAGCACAGCAGCATTTGTGGGGTTGTTGAACAAGTTAAATATCTCCCAAGTGCTACTATGATTAAGTCTTATGCTAGGGAAGCTGTTAAAAGTTTATCTTTTTCTAGATATCAAAGTGTAATGTCGAAGCTCTGTGCACTACAAGTAAATTAACACATTTAATTTGATGGATGCCTGATATAACTATTAAAAAAACATATCATCTAAGAAGAACACAGGTTTGTAAAGTAATTTGCTACTGTAACAGCAGAATAGCCATTTGACAAAAATGTCTAGAATTATCTTCAAGTCTGTACAGGCTTACATAATACATAAGTGTAGTTATTTTAATAAACAACAAAAATGGATAGAAAAATAAAAAATAGACTTTTTGGTGACGAAAGGACATGTTTTGAAAACATCTGCACAGCTTCAGGGATGTCAAAGATTGGAAATGTGATATGCTCGTACATAGGAGCATCCTTTTGTAATTGAACATCTGCCCCTGCACCAGCCTTCTCTGTTGAATCTCTGCCCAGTGCCTTCCCACTCATAGTAAAGTCAGAGATATGCTTGCCTGTGGCCTCTGGAAACACTATCCAGTGGATTCAGTCTGATTAAGGAAATTGAGCAAGAATGTCACTCACTGTTTTTTATTCCTTACTGTTGTTATGATTTAAACACAAGTGTTATAAATGAAGTTTATACCTCATGAGTGCAGGGGTCACTGCTCAGAAATGCTTTTAATCAGAAGGATTTAAAGAAAGACTGCAATATCTTTGCTAGTCATGACAGTTTTGCTTCTTTTGTTGTGTGAGAACTGATGACATGAATTGCTTATAATAATAAATTGCTATGAAAAAGTCAACAGAACCACAGTGGCTGGCTGTTAACATTCCTAAAACAGAAAGAGTGAAATATTTAAAGGATATCTTTGCAGATTTGTATTATTTTGTGTCAGCATATTTGTTTGCTTCAGTATGGTCCTTTATATTGCATTTGTTATGGTTATAAAGTTTATGCATGGCAAAGAACATGTAAGGAAACTGAACAGTTTCTTAGCTGGACATTTCAGGTTAGATGTTAGCTAAAATGTCTTCCTACTGTCTCCCATGTTTAGTTTTTTTTTTTATATGAAACAAAACAATGCCTTACTGTGTGTCTGATATCACTGAATTCCACAAATTAAATCGTACCTGTGGAGTCAGCCTATATGCAGCAGAAGTCTGTTATATATGGTTGCTACCATAACAGGGGTGGGACTGGACTGATTATTGAAGCAGAAAATCCTGGTTCTTCTCTTGCCTTTAACGTGTGATGAATATGGACCATATCCTGACCACCATCAATCCTGAATGGGAAGTGTGAAACTTAGAATGAGGAAAGGAATACTGCCTATCATGTAAAAGGCCAGGAGGCTGAGTGTTCTGAACATAAGCGTCATCTCTTGTACTAAACCATTGTTTTGCTGACTTTGTAGCAGAAATGATATTACAAATGAAGAATGTGTAATGAACAGAAGAGAACTCAGTTGAATAAATTACAATATAAAGCATCAGTAAATGTTTTTTTTTCTTTACAGTGCTGGAACTTGGAGATGCTATTTAGAACTGCTAGGCATTTATGACTAAACACGCACCCAGACTATAAATGGGATAAAATAATGAGGTGAGTATAAAGGCTTAGTGCTGTGTGGCCAAAAGAGGGACTGGTAGCAGCTTACTTTGGATTGGACAGGTAGTTAGTTACCTTGCTTTAGTCGTGGCTTTGATGTTTATGTGACTGCTGCTAGCTTTGGCCCTGCTTGTGTTTTGGTCATATAATAGTCAGCCTTTGCTAACAGCAGCTAGTACAGAATGTGGAAGCAACAGTTTTGAGTGGGTCATCTAGAAAGTTGGTTTCCACGATAAAACTGGAGAACTCGAATCCCAGAGTAGGATTATAGAAACTAGTGCCTATCCAGCTTAAGGAGTGAAATCTCAAGGCCTTCCTTCCTTGTAGGTCTTCGTTTTTTTATAATTGATTTAGCCTCTCCTCAAATAATTTTGTTTTAGGTTTATTGAATCTATAGATAATTATAATTTTAAAAAGACAATGAGCTGTTAGCTTTTGGTGCTGGTTTTCTTAATGCAGCGGACAATTACTATTAAATAGTCTCATTCACTACAGAGATTTCTACAGCAGCCAATGTTGCTATTTATTTATAATATCTTTTTGGCCATAGGTCCCAACAGCTGCTCATTTTCTGCTCATTTATTCCTTGTTTTAATCCCTCTGGAAAGGATAAATGCCTGGACGATAAGTGGTCCCAAGTATTACTGCATGCTCTGTAAGTGGTGGACTTTTTTTTTTTTTTTTTTTACTCTGCTCTTCTTGATTTGCCCCTGATATGCAGTGGTATCTAATACAGGAATTACTACAGACTTTGGTAAAGTTTTAAATTCTGACACCCATAAGTGTGATTCTCAGAACAGAGAAACTGAATATATGTAAAAGTGGAGTTGCATATCCTACATCCAAGATGGTGATCTTGAAGTTAGTTGCAGCCACTACAATGTAGGTTGCAGGAGATTTGCCCCCTCCAAAAACATAAATAACTTGTAAGGAGAACAGCGACTATCAACATTCACTATTTTCATTTAGTTTTCTTGTTTTTTTATTTTGTAATCTCAGGACATTCAATTACTATTTTCATTTAGTTTTCTTGTTTTTTTATTTTGTAATCTCAGGACATTCAATTATGGGTCTTGCAGTTCACTTTACAATAGGGAATCATATACTTCTACTTGCCCACCCATGTGTGCTTCTGTTCTCCTTAGCTCATAGGTTCATACTAGTCTAACGATGACTAGAGCCCTTATAAGCCTAGCCATGCACCCCAAAATGTGACCCATCAATTTGATTTATATAGGGGGTGATTTACTGACTGCCTCTGTTCATCAGAGACATGGGCACCAGACTAGGGGTGAATTTATAATTACCCATACATTAGTCCAAGGTGCACTTAAACAGAGTTAGGAAGGAACTCTGTCCTTGAGAATGGGAATTCTCTGATAAGCAAATCTGTCTCTCTGACAGGTCCTATTTATGTTGCAAGCAAAATGTAGGTCTTTTGATCTAGTAGTTCTAAGGCTGTTCATTTTGCAAATGTGCAGAAGGTTAATCAAAACAGGTCCAGGGATGCCTAGTACACCAGGCAAAGATCATCTCTCCGAAGTCTGTATGATACTGAGTAAAAGGAGAAGCTGTTGGGTGTTCAGTGTAGGGCACTGTGTTTACTTCATGTGCTCATTTTGTAAGGAACCTCTGTGGGTGTTCTTGTTGCTGCATGTGTCTAGTAAGGTATAAACTGAAAAGGACATTGTACTCTTTTTAATTTCTCCAAATCTTTTGGGTTTCTAATACCATGATGGGAATGGACCCCATTCCTAAGTCAAAGTACAATTAAAGTTCATGAAGTTAGTATTGTTTTAATCTTTGATGTCAGCCAGAAGTGCTCTTCACAGCACCCACAGAGCGCCCAGTTATGGCTCCTTCTGCAATCCGTATGGAGTTACATGTATTGGTAACTTATCTATAAATATAAAGGTCCTACCCAACACCATAATCTTGGGTGATTTCAATTACCCTGGTATAGACTGGGCGAACTACCAATGTTCCAACTCCTATGCTCAGCGATTCATAGAATTTATAAATTCAAATGCCCTTGAACAACTAGTATGTTCCCCCACTACAGGGGACAACATATTGGATTTAATCATCACAAATATGGGCGCCCACTGTACCACACCTGTTATCACTCCCTCCTTGGTCAGATCCGACCACAAACTGATAACCCTGGACATCCTCACCCCTCCACCTCCCCCAGTCAAAAAAAACATAGTCAAAAACCTTTGCAAAGCAAACTTCAAACTACTTGCATCCGAAGTGGAAAGCTTCACTATTCCCTTGCAGAAGGATAATGATATCCAGGATGCGGAATCCTACACCAAGCCACTCTATATGCATTTTCAGGATTGCATGGACTGTGCTATCCCAAATAAAACCAAGACTCCTTCCTCAAGCAAGAAGAAACCAGTCTGGTGGACCCCGGCCATAAGCAAACTTTACAATAAAAGGAGGAGACTTATACAAAAAAGGCCAAATCTCAAGTAGAAAAATCATCCCTGATCAGCATTAGTAAGAAATTGAGGGCCCTCATCAAGTCAACTAAAGCTAATTTTGAAAAGAAAGTTGCCAAGGATGCCAAGGATAACCATAAGGCCTTCTATGGCTACGTCAAAATCCTAAATGGCAATGCTCAGGTCTGTTCTGAGCTAGTACAAAATGGAACAAAATACACTGACCCTTCTGACATTGCCAACATCTTGGCTGACAGGTTCAGTGCAAATCCCCACCACCACCTACAGGGCCTATTACCATTCCAGGGGATTGTGTAAGTCCAATTATTACTGATACGTTGGTTAACAAGGCTCTATCTAAAGCTAAAAACACTGCCTCCATGGGACCAGATGGTGTCCCAGGCTGTGTCATATGCGAGCTCCAAAAGGAATTAACCCCACATCTTAATACCATGTTCAGTCTCAGCCTCTCCACAGGATATGTGCCCAGAGAGTGGCGCACGGCAACGGTGGTCCCGCTACACAAGGGTGGGGCCACAACTGACCCTGCGAACTGCCGACCAATAAGCCTGACCAGTCTGATCTGTAAGGCTATGGAGCGAATCATTATGGAACTCTTAAATGGAGAGATTGGGAATGTCCAGTCACTGGACCCCACACAGTTCGGCTTCGTCAAGGGCAGATCATGCCTCCTGAACCTGGTGGATTTGTTTGAGACAGTTACTCAGGCTATAGATAAGGGAAAGGAGGTACACACGGCTTACCTTGACCTTGCTAAAGCATTTGACACCATTCCCCATTCGGGTATTATTGATAAGCTTACCAGCCTGGGCATAAACCCTTACGTCACAAGATGGATCGCAAACTGGCTCTCAGACAGATCCCATAAAGTAAGAGTAGCAGGATCTATGTCCGAATCCAGACTAGTAACAAGTGGTGTGCCTCAGGGCTCTGTCCTGGGGCCCCTCCTGTTTGGCATATACTTCTCAGAAGTACAGGCAAGTACGGAAGGGCTGTGGCTGACTAAGTTTGTGGACGACTGCAAACTGGGTGCTATAATATGGTCTCCGGCCGACATGGAGATCCTCCAGAAGGGCCTAAATGAGACTGATGCATGGTGTCAAAGCCATGGTCTCAAGCTAAATGCAAAAAATGCGTAGTAATCCCCTTTGGAAAAAACAGAGTACCTGCAAACTACAACATAGGAGGTAATCACCTGAAATCTGAAGAAGAAATAAGGGATCTAGGAACCCAAGTAGATAGCCAGCTTTCCTTTGATAACCATGTTGCCAAAGTGGTTAGAAAATCCTTCTATGTGACCCATCTGATCATGAAAGGGTTTGCATCAAGATCTAAGGATGTAATGGTGCCCCTGTACTCTTCCCTCATCAAACCCATTATTGAGTACAATGCATCAATTGGAATGTAGCTGGCTAGACATCTCCAGCAGCTGGAGAGACCACAGAGGTACCTAACCAAGCGAATTACTGGCCTCAAACAGTTGCCCTATGCATCATGATTGAAAAAGCTAAGACTGTTCTCTGTTGCATACCACTTTCTCAGAGGCGATCTCTGTCTAACGTACAGAGCCATGTCCAACCCAGAATTGTTGAACATGCTCCATCTTAGCAAAACCAAATCTACTCGAGCTGCACGCTCTAGGGATATAAACCTCAACACAACAATGAATATAACATGCTGGAGGGATAGATTCCCTTCGCAGAGACTTCCCTTACTATGGAACAGGGTCCCGATCTACATAAGACAGAGCCCCTCACTATCACTCTTCAAGAGGAACCTTGATGAGTGGATGGGTAACAGAAAGTTCACACCGGGGATCACACCAACAACACTACTAGATAGGGGCCAAGGGTACTAGCTGCTAGTACAAGGGTCTAGGGAACTACTAAAGGGGCGGTGAATACCACACAACATGGCTGGGCTAATATATGCCTTCGGGCAGATAGCTCAGTACCAACCTATGAACCTATCTAAATATGATTGTAGATTCTTTTTTATAAAACCCATTGTTCCTACTGCTATTGGGACTGCCTGGGTAACTTTTGTCCACACTGATCTTATTTCTGGCTGCAAATCCTGATATTTTATGACTTTGTGTCTCTCACTGTACATAAGACACTGTCATCACTGGGTGTAGCGATTGGAATGATCAATACTACTTTTCTCTTCTTTTCATGGACCACTACATCTGGTTTTCTCACATCTGTCTTTTGAATTGTTGGTAATGGGTGATCCCATGTGATGTAGACTTCATCATTTTCTATGACGCTTTGTGGCTCATGTTTCCTGTGTTTTTCAGCTACTTCAGTATTATACTATTTGCACAATCCCCAGTGCAACAGTCTTGCTACATTATTATGCCTTTCAGTATACAGTCCTTCTGACATTAGTATGTCATAACCAGCAACAAGGTGTACGACCGTTTCCAATTCGGTTTTACAAAACCTACATTTGTCTGTTTCTCCCACATGTTCAATGGACTTTGTAAACCAATATGTACATAGTCCACTATCTTGGGCTGCCAATATTAACCTTTCATCCTTTGGTTTGAATTCACCTCTCCTTAACCATTCCTGCATTCGAGCCTGATCATCATAAGGTTGTTCCAGGAGTTTTCTATGCCTGCAACTATATTTATGCATTTTCCACATTCCTTCTCATCTGATCCTTCACCTTATATTATGTCTTTTATTTTTTTGGAACTTCAGTTGCTGCCTGATTTTTATCTACTTCTAGTTTAATTTCCATTCCCACTCGACGCAGATATGCTTTTACTAGACTAAGAAGGGGAAGTCATCTTAGATTTATTCTCCTCATGTTTCAAAACTTTCATTATGTTTGGGTCTTGTGAGGTTAGCAGATATGTATGCAGTCCCATGATTGCAGATCTAAACATGTAATCAATTACAAGGAGGCCCATACCTCCTTTGGAACAGGGAATATATAATCTTGGTATACACCGATTTTTATAAATCATTTGATGAGCATGAAGCATCCTTCTTGTTTTCCTGTCTAATCTATCCAACACCTTTTGGGGCCAGTCAGTCACTCCAAAACTGTAAGTCAGGACAGGAAGAGCAAATTGGTTTATAGCTTGAACTTTGTTCTTAGATGTCGATGCTGTTTTCAGGATTAATTTAAGTCTTCTAAAATATTCCTTATTGAGTTTTATTCGCATTTGTTCATGTTTTATTGTTGATCCTTCCTCAAGTCCCAAATATTTATTCACTCCCTCTTTCTCAAGTTCTTTTATATCACATTCTTGTCCCAAACTGATGTTTTCTTTGTGCTGCAGCTTTTCTGCGTTAAAGGTTGCTTTTGCACATTTATCAAGACCAGATGATATTCTTATATCATCTGAAAAAGTTTTGACTACTTGCAGTTGTGCTTTCAGTCTCTCATCTGATGAGCTATACAGTTTTAAATCATCAACAAAGAGAAGATGAGAAGTCTTTACACTTTGTTGCATTCTGGGCGCCAAATTTTAGCCATGACCTAATCTGTTAAGCAGACGACTTAATGGGTTAAGGGCAAGGCAGGATAGCAGCAGCAACAGAGAGTCATCCTGAAATATCCCCCTTTGGATTTTATTCCTGGAATAATAATTTGTCCTTTTTCCATGGCTTAGCTGAAAAGTGGTTTGCCACTGTTTCATGGTCACAGTAATTATCCTTTATCACCTATACCCGCTGCACATCTTTCCTAGCTTGGTCCCTCTGTCTAGCCAATCGGTACAGGTCCTTTTCTCCCTCCTTAGTGTCCAACCTTTTCATACAACTCTTCATATGCCTTATCCTTAGCCTTTGCCACCTCTCTCTTTGCCATGCACCTCATCTCCTTATACTCCTGTCTACTTTCTTCATCTCTCTGACAATCCCACTTCTTCTTTGCCAACCTCTTTCTCTGTATACTCTCCTGTACTTCCTCAGTCCACCACCATGTCTACTTCTCATCCTTCCTCTGTCCAGATGTCATACCAAGCACCTTTCTAGCCGTCTCCCTTATTAGCTCTGCTGTAGTTACCCAGCTATTTGGTAACTCTTCACTGCCACCCAGTGCCTGTCTTAACTCTTCCCTGAACTCCACCTCAGAATTACCCTTTTTCAATTTCCACCATTTGATCCTTGGTGCTGCCCTTACACTCCTCCTCCTCTTTTTGATTACCAATGTCATCCTACAAACCACCATCCTATGCTGCCTAACTACATTTTCCCCGGTCACCAATTTACAGTCTCCAATCTCCTTCAAACTGGCCCTCCTACATAAGATATAATCCACCTGTGTGCATCTTCCTTCACTCTTGTATGTCACCCTATGCTCCTCCCTCTTGTTAAAATACGTATTCACCACAGCCATGTCCATCCTTTTCGCAAAATCCACTACCATCTCACCTTCTGCATTCCTTTGCTTAACACCATTTATACATTTATGCAACATATTATACATTTATAAACATTTATATGGATGCATGGAATCAGGAATACCCGACAGTACTAAATCATCCTCCGCAAGGAAGAGTGAACCTGTCTTGTGGACATCTGCAATAAATAAACTCTATAACAAAAGAAAAAATTGCTGTCCAGGACCAAGAAAGAGCAGGTGCCCAAATGGAAGCAATGTCTCCTTAGCCTGAACAAGCATATAAGAGCACTAGTGAAATCCTCCAAAGCAAACTTTGAGTCCAAATTGGCCACATCTACTAGAGGCAATCACAAGGCCTTCTTCACATATGTCAGCAGTCTCAAAGGAAGCACCCAGATCCATTCAGGACTATTGGTCAAGGACACCACATATACAAATGTTGTAGATAATATCAAACTTGCTGGCTGACACATTCAGCAAAAATTTCACCCCTCTGTCCTCCCTTCAGTAAATCAGGGCATTCCCAGTACCTGCCCCCTTCCCCTTATATCTAGGGATCAGGTTATCGCTGGTCTCTCAAAGGGAAAAAATAAAGCTTCCATGGGACCCAATAACATCCCAGACTGCATCCTACATGAACTCAGGAAGGAACTTGCAGCACCATTAGGTGCCCTATTCAACCAAAGTCTGAGTACCAGCTTTGTCCCAGCTGAGTGGAGGACAGCCACTGTCATCCTTTTACACAAAGGTGGCATGTTCACTGATCCGGGAAGTTATAAACCCATCAGCCTAACTAGCCTGATCATCAAGGCCATGGAATGGATTATCATGGACCTCATTAACAAGGACATTGGCAACCTCCAAACACTCGATCCAGCACAGTTTGGCTTCATCAAGGAGAGTTCATGTCTCTTAAATTTGTTCAACTTTTTTGAGACAATCACCAAAGGCATGGATGAGGGGAAGATAGTGCACACCACCTACCTTGACCTGGCCAAAGCCTTCAACACTATTCCCCACTCGGGCATAATAGATAAACTCTCGCAAACTAGGCATCAATCCATATGTTACCAGATGGGTAGCTAACTGGGTCACTGATAGAACCCACCTAGTCAAAATAGGGGAAGTCACATCAAGCAGTAAACCCGTATCGAGCGGGGTACCTCAGGGTTTGAGCTTGGGGCCTCTGTTATTTGGGATATACTTTTCTGAGGTGCAGGCCAAAACCAGGAGGCTATGACTGACCAAGTTTGCATATGACTGCAAGCTGGGTGCTGTCATCAAGTCCACTAGTGATGTGGATGTCCTCCAAGAGGGTCTCATTCAAACAAATGACTGGTGCCAGACACATGGCCTCAAGTTGAATACCAAAAAATGCATCATCATCCTCTTTGAAGAGAATGACGTTCCCATAAATTATCACATTAATAGCAACTTCCTAAGCATGCAGTCAGTTGTGAGGGATTTAGGCACCCAGATTGATAGCAACCTGACTTTTGACCATCATATTGCTTCCATTGTATGGAAAGCTTTCTACATGGCCCACCTCATAAGTAAGGGTATCTCATCCAGGGACAAGGAAGTCATGACATCCATGTATTCTTCCCTTGTGTGGCCCATTATTGAGTACAACGCCCCATTCAGCATGTACCTCGCAAAGCACATGCAGCAGCTGGAGAGACCACAGAGATTCCTCACCAGGAGAATCCAGGCCTTCAGAAACCTACCATACACAGATAGGCTAAAAGTCCTATCCCTCTACTCAGTTTCATACAGACTCCTCAGAGGTGAAATCTGGCATACAAGGTGATCTTGGACCTCGCCTTGATGGGAATGCTGCATATCCGCAAGTCAAGTTCTGCTTGAGTAACCTACATACACGGCCTCATCCTGGTCTGTGACATGAATAGGACTTGTTGGCATTACAGATTTGTGTCCCAGAGACTCCCCCATCTGTGGAATAGACTCCTTCTCTATGTCAAGCAGAATACCTCTTTACCTCTTTCTGGATAGCTGGATGGGAAATAGAAAACACATCCCTGGGATTCCACACGTCTCCCAGCTGGACAGGGGCATCGGGTGCTGATTTGTCTAAACATGGGCTAAACTCTTGGATAGGCTTATAAGGGCCTCAGGACCAATAGCCTAGTAACTTCTTATGATCCTAACTCTTCTCTTAGATAATTTTCTTCTAAACTGAGGGCACATTCTTTGTTCGCCATTTCCTGTGGGCATTCTGTAGAAAGTTCCAGAGCTTCTTCCTGTGCCACATTCTCTTCAGTTTCATTCTGTGTCATCTGTTGCTATTTCATATGGGAACTCACTGGCCTGTGACTCCACTCCATTGACTGTGTCAGAGTTGCCACAGTTTCCTTTTCTTTCTCTTGCTGCATAGCTGCAACTGAACCTTTCTTCTGGTTTTCTGTGGGAGGCTTCAAAATATCTTCATATGTCAACTGATTAGATGCTTCCTCCTCCAATGGTTTCTCCTTAATTTGGGTATCCATTGCTCTATCCTTTTGTGTTGTTATCTGAGTTAAATTTTCTACACTAAATCCTTCACTTTGCAGGTAATCCATAACCTCACTTTCTATTTCTTTAACTTCTCTATTACTAATCCTCTTTTCTACTGTTCCTCTTTGTTTTCTTATTTTTGTATTGTAACATTTTCCATATCTGGATGTCTTTGCCTGTATTTCTCTTCAAATATCTTTGGTGCTGCTCTTTTTGTATTGATTCGTTTTGCTTTCACCATTGCATAATTATTGCACCATATTAAATCTCTCTTTCTTTCCCATGTGCATATTTCTTCTTCAGATGTCTCCTTCTCTTGTTTCTCGTTACTTTGGGGACTAGTTGTTCCATCATGCTGTGATATGACCTGTATTAGATGTTCTACACTGAATCCTTCACTTCACAAATGTTCCATAACTTCAGCTTCTATTTTCTTTAACTTCTACTTGACTAATCTTCTGTTCTACATCCCCTCTTTGTGATCTTAAGTTTTTATTGTGAAATTTTCCATATCTGGATGCCTTTGTCTATAATTCTCTTTGAATATCTTTGGGGCTGCCTTTTTTGTTTTGATTAATTTGGCTTTTTCCTTTGCATAAATATTGCACCATATCAGATCTCTCTTTATTTCCCGTGTCCATATTTCTTTTTTATACCCTTCAAACATCTCAAAATTTTGTTCTTTACATTTTCACACTTCCTCAGTTGCTTCTTTTTCCAAACAGCGCAATGTTTCTTGGTCTATATAGTGTTTTTCACAGATCTGCTGTATAAATGAAGACACATTTTTAATTGAAGCTTCTGACAGTTTTTCATGTGGGAGTATTTTTCTTTCCTCTAATTTCTCTCTTAATCTTTTTGTATATGTTTTGTCTGGAAATTATGGGCTTTTTGCATAATAGTAACAATACATAATTTTTTCTTATCCTCAATAGTCCAGTCTATCATTTGTATGGCTCTTTTTTGGCCTGTCAGTTTTGTGATTTTTTTTTTGTGGACAGCTACTTCCTTCTTCAACAGGGGGGCCATTATCCCCCCTGGGCCTGGCCTATCCCCATTGTAGGAATATTTCCATGTCTTGAGGATTCTACACTGTCATTTATCCAGTCCTGGTACCAGTGGGCCTACCAGGATTGGGTACTTTTTATCCTGGGACTTGTGCACCCAGCTATCTTCTTTATGTTTTAACCTAATTCTGTCCATGATATATGCTATATAAAATACAGTCTATATATATTAGTGTTGTCTTGGTGAGATTTTATGAAAAACAGGGTTCCACCTCATAAAGGTACTCACCAAGATTTGAGGATGAATTCAGTTCCAGCAATACGTCTCTCCTTTTGCTGATTTTGTCATCTCTCTATTTGTACCCCTAGGGTGATTGCTGAGTACTGAAGTACATTGACCTTTCTGAACCAAGATGTCATGCCCTTACTTATAAGTTTAGCAGCATAGTAGGACTTTCTTACAACCTTGGATACATGTTGGTCAAAGGATAGGTTATGTCTGCATGAGTTCCCAATCTCTGATTAATGATTCAACTTTTAGGGGTGTTTTATTGATGATATAGTTACCCAGGGTGGCTGACTTCCCAAAAAGTACTACGATGCATTTCTAGGCATTGAGTTTTAAGCCATGGCTTTGGCACCAAGCATTTGTCTTGTTAGACCTTCCTGAAGGGAGTTCTGATCTTGGAGGATTCAGTGACTACATCCGGTTTGCAGTCATCTGTGAACTTGGTCAGCCAGCGGCCTTCTTTGGCAAGTAGATGCCAAAGAGGAGTGGGCCAGCACAGAGCCCTGAGGGACTCCACTGGTGACCAGCCTCTTTGTAGAGGTGGCCTCACCAGTCCTCACCTCTTCGTTCCTATTTGTGAGTCAGTTAGCTATCCAGCATGTTATAAAGAGGTTTATGCCTAGTTCTGTAAGTTTGTTGACAATTCCCAAGTGGACTTTTGTATCAAATGCTTTAGCTGATCTAGGTAGGCAGTGTGAACTTCTTTCCCTCATCCATTGCCTTAGTAACTTTTTCAAAGAAATCCACCAGGTTCAGTAAGCATGATCTTTTTTTGACAAAGCCAGACTGGGATGGATCTGGAGTTTGGAGGTCTCATATGTCTTTGTTGATAGTTTCAATGACAATTCTTTCCATGGCTTTGCAAATAAGGGTAGTCAGACTAATTGATCTGTAGTTTCCAGGATCTTTTGAAGATCCTCCCTTATGAAGGAGGATGACCATTTCAGTACTCCATTCATGTGGCACAAAAACCTTTTTTAAGACTGTAGTTAAACAGAGACTTCAGGCATCCTGATATGTCATATTTTAGACTGTTCAGGAGGCATCCCTGGATGTTATAAGAGCCCATTCAGGCTGTCAAGCTTTAGTGAGCACAGCCATTGCATGTTCACTAGTAATAGTTGGAGGGATTATGTCTGAGGGTATTTCTTGGGAGATGGTTGGAGGTAAGACAGTGGATAAAGTTGGAAGTGAATTTGTCTGCTAGCAGGTTTACTACATCACCAGGCTCAGTGAATGTGGCACCATTAACCACCAGTTCAGCACAATGCTGTGTGTTGTCCTTGAGGTATGTTTCATAGCTGTAGAAGGCCTTATGGATGATTATCTTTCACCTGGGAGGCTATCTTAACTTTAGAGCTGGCTTTGTTTCACCTAATTTACTCTCTTAGTTGCCTATTTACTTTGATGAGGGAGTTTTTATTTTATGGGAATTATCCTTCCTGATTTTTGCCATATTTTTTTTCCTTTTGTTGTACATCCTGTTTAATTTGAGAAGCTACTAGACCATTTTTTTTTCTCTGTGACTCGTTCTGGGCTTATGTCTGGTAGGTACAGTAGCTTCTATGCAGCCACTGGCATGACTGAAGAGAGTTTCTGAAAGTTATTTAGTCTAGGTTGCTGTGTTCTTAGGGTTTGGAGGGGCATTGAATTTTGATGAACCATCATTTAATAAAAGGTAGTTTGGCCTGGAATCGTTCATAACTGTAACTGTTTTTACAGGGGTTACAGAGTTGATTTTGATTTTGAAGGAGACAGCTTTATAGTCCGTCCTTACTGGGGAGGACAAGACATCTGGGGTTGCAGCATTCTCCCATATTTGTGAGTAAGAGGTCCATTGTATTGGAGTCTGTATTGGGCATATTCACTATTTTATTAAGATTGTTTGTATTTATGAAGTCCAGGAATCTCTGTGCCTGTAGATTTGAGGCCGTGAAGAATTCGCAGTCATAGGAGGATGGCACGTGTCTTCAGTAGGTCCAGATATGCACTCTGAGTTTCTTGGGTCATGGAGGGTGATCTATAACTGGCTAGTATATGGTGCAGGATTTTGTTTATGGTGATCTGCACATGGAGGAACTCTAGTGTGTCACCCTTTTGACCAACCTAGAGGTATGCTTGTTACTGATGTATATTGCGACATCTCCACCATTAGCCCTTGTTTGTGCAGCTACTGATCTAAAAGTGTGGAAGGCACTGAAACCTTGCACTGCCAGGGTACTCTCTGATGCTTTGAACCATCCCTCAGTAACTGCACAGATGTTTATATTCTCAAGTGTGAGGAGGGCTTGGAGGGAGTGTTGTTTGTTATTTAGGCTCCTGGAATTGAGCAACAACATCTTGAGGTTCAGTTGATTGTGTCAGTATGTTTGTCAATTTGGCATCACCTAAAGAAGGCACTACAGGGGTGATTACAGTTTTAGCCAATATTCAAAAGCCTATTGGGAAGAGGCTTAGACCATCCTTGGCAAAGCAGTTTGGTCTGTTAACCATGTCCTCCTAAGCTGACAAATATTGGATCCTCTTAAAATGGCAGCTGAAATACATACAATTGTTAAAATTAATCTTCTTTTGCTCACACTGTGGCATCATCCTCAGTGATGGTAATATGCTGCTCAGTGCCAGGCTCATACCAGCCTGAGACACACAGTATGAAAGCTTGTACTATTTCTCTTCACATCGTCCACAGAGGTACATCTCATGTCATTTACATCTACATGGACTATGATGGAATCATGCTGGTACCTGTGGTGTTATGATTTGAGTGAGTGCATGATTTGGGGGATCCTGCATCAGATATGCAACTAACCATTATGTTCTCCTTGTTCAGCCTGGATAGAGGGGCATCACTATGTCTTACAATATAGTCCGATATGACAGGTCACTTGGGAGGTGTGTTTGCTTGCCTTAGGGGCTTAATATGTGGGGTTCCATTGAGAGTGATTGTATGTGTGGTGTTAGGTGCTGTTTTTTTCTGACTGCTTTTGGGCTTGCTGAGGCATACCATTGCCAACAGGAGATCTAGGCAATTTGTTTTTTAGGGAGATTGCTTTTATGTGCCCTAGCATATGTTAGTCTGTGTGTGTGTGCATGATTTTGACAATCTGATGTGTGGCTGTATGTAAGAGTTTAGTCTCCAGTGTCATTGTGTAAGTACACCTCTTGCATATTGTGTTTGTTTCTTTAAGGACTAAGTAGTTGTCTATAACCAAGAGACATCTGCTACATTGTCTCAAGATACCCATAGTTTATAAATTGGCTACAGAGAAGGTAGGAAATTGCATATCTGTGCTGTCCAATTGCTTGATAGGTTAGCTACAAGGGGGGTGGTACATTGCGGGTAGAAGACTATTAAGGGTGCTTTGTTGGTACAGACTAATAAGAGTGCTTTATCGAGGCAGATTATGCTAAATAGTACTAAATTCTACCAACTTTAATGTTTACACAATGCTGAATTCTACTAAATCTGTAGGTATTGCCCTCAAGCCCAACTAGCTTCTCTAAGCTTGTCGACACACAAGGTATTTGCTCTATATTTACTGCTTTACAGGGTACAGTTTTATGGATCATTCTTGAGGGAAAATTTGCTTTGTAGGTGTTTGCTGCTGTATAGGGCACTGCTAACGACTGCTGCATGGTGAGCACCTTTGGGCAAATGCTCTGAATCTATGGCAGCAAGGAAAAAAAACAGAAAACTAACTAATGAACCCTCTGGACAATGAAACAACTACACTATGATTCCTTTTGTGTGCTTCCCAATCCCAAACAATAGATCATGCAATCACCTACTGTCACAAGATTAATAAACCCAGTCTTCCTAACATAAAGGCACAGTAGAAGAGACCCACAAGTGCAATGCTACCACAAACCAAGTAAACAAAAAGCTAGAAATCCCTTGCTGAAGATTTCAAGGCGGTCTTATAGCAGTAACAGTGAGAAAAAGAGCAACTTGTTTTTACCAAAATACAGTGAAATACACAAATAAAAGCAGGAAGCAGCAATCACTCAGTCTGAGAGCTTCCACTATAAGAGGCCAGAGCCAAGATAGCTTATCAAAAGAGACAGAGATTAAAATATCAGAAGACAGAGGAAACTTGAAAATACAGAACTAAAAAATCCAAGACTATACTAAATTCATTGAACTGTAAGTTCTGAAACAATAATGATATAAACCAGTTCAATGAAAATTAAAATGCAATATTACTCTGCACCCATCTCCCAAGTTTGCAGTTCTGCCTGCAGACCCCCGCTACTTAAATATTACTATTCCAAGGTTGCATGTGACATCAGTGAAAACTATATACTCAGTTTTATTGTAAAACCAAGTTCTTACAACCAAGTACTTATTTTTCCCTATGTTATTTTGGAGTCGGATTATTTAAATAACAAGACCTTGAAGTCCACAAGCCATTATATGAAGATATAAGAGGTTGCCCAATCCCCCCCCACAAAATACGATTTTTGTTTCCTTCCATATGCAACACACTACTGCTGGATGTGTCTATGATTTAACAGTGAGCTGCAGATGACATTACAGTCAGACTCAGTGAAGAACCATGTGGCAAGTCTGTCTTTGTTTTCTTGGGGGAACCATCTACTGTGATGATTTCTGGTCTGCTTTTGATGTGGAGAGTGAAGACAGGGGGCAGCAGATGCCTGCCTGCACATAACTTCATTTAATGTACATTTAGGGTTTGTCTGTACTGGATCTAGGGGTTTTCATACTACAGATCCTGTGTTCCTGTTTCTGTTCCCCACCTGTCCTTTTATCGCATGTTATTTAGTGACATTACATAGACATAAAATTCTTGTACCTAGGTAGGTTCATAGGTCCGAAGGCATTTATAAGCCTAGCCGGAATGTGTTGGCTTTCGTCGCCCCCTTAGATTAGTTCCCTGTGCCTCTGTCCAGCAGAGCCATTGAAGTGATCCCCGGGGTAAACTTTCTGTTTCCCATCCACTCATCAAGGCTTCTCTTGAAGAGGGTTAGCAAGGAGCTCTGCCTAATGTAGATTGGAATCTTGTTCCAGAGCATGGGAAGTCTCTGGGACAGGAATCTATCCCTTCAGCACATCCTATTTATTGTTGTGGTGAGGTTTAGATTCCTAGAGCATGTGGCTTGAGGGAATATGGTTTTCTTTAGGTGGAGCATGTCCATCAATTCTGGGTTGGACATGGCCTTGTATATCAGGCAGAGATCACCTCTGAGTAGGCGGTATGTAACTGAGTACAGCTGGAGTTTCTTCAGTCGTGCTGCATTGGACATCTTTTAGAGGCCAGTGATCCTCTTGGTAAGGTACTTCTGTAGTCTTTACAGCTGTTGCAGGTGTCTTGTAAAGTACATCCCAAATGGGGTGTTGTACTTTATGATGAATCTGATGCGTAGAGGGGCACAATGACCTCTTTTGATCTGGATGCAAACCCTTTTGTGATTAGGTGGGCCACATAGAAGGGTTTTTTAACTACTTTGGCAATGTGATTATCAAAGGAGAGATTACTATCTACTTGGGTCCTCAGATCCCTTATTATGTCTTCCATATTTAGGGGGCTACCATCTATGTGGTAGTTTGTGGGGACTTTGTTTTTTCCAAAGGGGATGACTATGCACTTTTTGAGATTTAGCTTGAGACCATGGTTTTGACACCAGGCATCTGTCTCAGTGAGACCCTTTTAGAGGATGTCTGTGTCCGCCTGAGTGTTTACCCTTACAGCACTTACCATCCTTTTCACTTACTTATCTTTTCTGGTTTCCTCTGATTTACCACTCTTCCTTATGGGTAAATTATTTGCAGAAGGCTTCATAGCACTTAATTGCAAGGGATGATGTTATCTGTCTCATCCTTTCCACTCCTGCATTCTATCTGACAACTAGTCTATTCCCCAGGAACGCACCCTAGGTTAGATCAACTCATTTCATAGCTTTGTTTTAAAATCACAAATAAAGAAATGCATATAACACACTATCATGAAAGTAAAGGCTACACTTTGGACATGATTCATCTAACTGAAGACTGACAAGACTATGTTGACATCTTTTAAAACATGCTGCACCATCTGAATTAGTCACTATAAGGCAAAAATCTTTGACATCATAACAGCACAGTATAAGGCTACTATTAAGACTATATTTCTGCCTCAAATCTGAGACGTAAACTCATACACAAAGCTAAGCCTGTGGGAGGGGTGACTACCCTGTAAATATGCCACATGGCTGTTAATACAGAAGACACCTTGCATTGCCAGATGCTGCCTCAAATCTCTCAGCTGCACCAAAGCAGAGTAAAGTGATTCCATAACATGCACTCCAGATGAATCACCTGATTTATAAAATATGCCTTAACCTGCAGTGTAATGAGTGCAAGGCAGTAGTAGGCGATGGAAGGCAATATGCAAACAGGATATGTTCTGTGTAGTTATTACATACCAGAGCCTGTACCGCTATTTACTTTTTTTGCACATAGTTGTTTGCTGTATGCTTTAATGAGAAAATATTGTGGCCAGAGCACCAACATTTACCACAAACCATGTTTCCACCTTACAAATAAGTACTTGGTATACTAGGTATGACAATATAGGAAAATACTCAAAAGACAGACGAGTGCTCATACAATCTGGACTGTTTCCTGAAAGTTTTTAAAAGTCATGCTGTGTTATTTTTATGGCTTGATAAGCACAGTTTTAAATAGTGCATGACACAATGCAATTATTTTAAAGTTAAAGTGAAACAAACCAGTATTCTTAAGTATACAAAAGATCAATCTGCATGACCAAACCAATATAAAAATATAAAAATTTCATTAAATGCATTCAGAAGTATTCTGAGATAAAACCCTTCTTTAGTCTATTACAGAATAAATAAAATATGGATATTAATTAGATAACTATATATCTGAAGAGCAGTTGCTTTAATTTTAATAAGTGGACAAGTCTAATCCAGCTATTAGGGCAGCTTCTTGTCTGCCTCCAATTTGCACTGCCCCCTAGCCTCTATTTCTGATAACAGAGTCTCATAATCTGCTGTAATATCCATATACAAAATCTTCAGATAGTGAAAGCTGAGTGCCTGTGTTATATTTTCTACTGAAATGCTCTGGTTACATTCCACTACCTACTTGGCCAAGGCAATATTTATATTTCTGTTAATGATGTCCCTAATGCGCTACTCTATACATTGCATGAAATACATCATTGTCTTTTATACAAAGAAATATACATTGCCTGAACTGAAACACCTTTGTCTTTCTAGCACAGAAGACTTTGCATTGGCATACAGTTGTATACATTTACCTTTAGTAAAAGGACATGGTTTCCTGTAAGTGGCTGTAAGAATCTGTCAGACTTCAAAATATGCCAGCAGTGTCAACAATTCCTAGAGGATGTATGCTTTATATAATGGCTTCAGGTCTAATAAAGTATTTCCTCTGGGCACTAAAAAGAGCCCAAGAACTTAATACACTTACATAAGACTTGTGAATGAGAACCGTGCCCTTTACCCTCTGGCTTTCAGCAACTAGATCTTTGATATAACCTTTAGCAGATAATTTATTTGTAATACTCCTTGCTTCAATATTTTAATAGTTTTATGATGTCGTTAACATCTGCATCCATTTATACTAATTCCCTAAATAACATTTTTTTTTAATGTCAAGAACCTCAAAATAATTATTCGAAGTGACCATTCACAACAAAGAAACGTAAAAACATCACCACTATGTCACGGCACCACAGAAACTGGATGAATTAAATAAAAATCTCCAGGGCAGTACGAAAACCAGGTTTAATAAACCTGGTTTTCGTACTGCCCTGGAGGTTTTTATTTAATTCATCCAGTTTCTGTGGTGCTGTGATGTAGTGGTGATTTTTCTACATTTTCCTTAATGTGCTTAGGGGCAGCCATAGGCATTTAACATCAGTAGGCTTAGAACACAGTGAACATAGGCTGTCTGCATTTTCATTATGCGCAATTCATTACTGCTGCTATAGATGCGTCATAGAAATGAATCCTGGTAGTTTCATAAGGAAGGGGCACACTCACAATGAAAACAAAAAATAAAAGGTCAGATAATTATATACTGGGTACGTCCTGTTGTTGCCCCTGTTGTGCTTCATACAGTCTAAGAGTACAGAATAATGGATAAGATATTACATGATTTTAGTGACCTGTACAAACCCATACCAAAGGACTATGGCAGGCCTGATAGTTAAACATGTATACAGGTTAGCTTCAGCATACCCTCTTCTAAAAACAGACCACCATATTCATCAACAAAAAACATATCCACTTGGCTCACTGTTCTCATCGGCTTACAGTAGAGCACACATGGATTTTAGTTATGCAGCCACAATTTATAGTTTTGGACTGTAAAGCATATGATGTAAGGCAATTTGCAAAGAAGATATGCTCTGCGTAAAGCAGCATGAAGACATTCTCATGGAATCACAATCATCTTTTTTATGATCACAAGCACAAAACATTGATTTGTACCAAGAATAGATTTCTTTGGAATGGGGTCCCATGTAGCATAAAGTGGTTATGTAGTAAATTCTAGTAAATTCATTTGATTGGTATACAAATTCTTTCTGAATTAGTTGTATAATCACAGCACTTGCAATATTTACTTGAAATGCTGATAATATTTGCAGAAGGATATTGTGGATTCAGCACTCTTATTTATTGTATATGTTTTTTGATTTATTACTGAGTTATTCATTTAAGTTGCTGGCATTTTTAAAACTACATAAATGTCATTCAAAGTGTGTGCCTCTAACTGCTAAAACACCATGTTAGTTTAATTTTGTCATATTTGCTATGTGGTGATGGTCACTCATTGTACAAAGTATTAAAGAGTATAAGCTACTAAGAAGCCATAGTACTGAGTTACTGACAGCCTTATGTACTACCCTTTGGTATTACAGATGTAGGACTTCTGATTAAAAATTTAAATTTGTCATGTATTTATATTTAGACAGTAGATACATCTTACACACACGCACGCACACACGCACATATGTGTATATATATGTGTGTGTGTGTGTGTGTGTCTGTGTGTGTCTGTGTGTGTTATACTTACTTACATATGCAGCTACGTGGAGGTGTTTAGCAAAGTTAGCTCCACTGCACTAATAAAACTTCACTTTTGTAATGTAGTAATTCTACAGAATTATTGAGCAATTTGGAGAAATGCAATAGTTGCATGGAGAAAAAGTCATTAGCAATTAATTTACATGCTTCTGAATTGAACAGCAAATGCAGTTCTACTCCATTAAGTGTCCCCCCAACTAACCCTTCCAAAGCTGTTACATAAACAATTACACACACACACACACACACATATATATATATATTTATATATATATATATATATATATATATATATATATATAGAGAGAGAGAGAGAGAGAGAGGGATGTGTGTGTGTGTGTGTGTGTGTGTGTGTGTGTGTGTATTTGATCTGTGGCTAATTAGTTCAAAGTTAATCAAAATACGATAGATTAAAAAAAAACTCAAAAATCTCACATACCAGAAAAATACATTTCAGTTTTAATAAACACCACTGAAAAGACAAAAATAATAATAATAATAATAATAATAATAATAATAATAATAATAATAATAATAATAAAGTAAAACAACATCATTATGTAGACAGTCCCACCAGGCCTTAGTCTCTCATCATGGTTATGCTAACCTCTCCAAACATCCTGTCAAATAAAAGTCTCACATCTAATGATGTCAAACTCTGCAAGTACATACACAGAATATATTCAGATTATGAAGGAAACACTATTCTGTTAAAAAGTGACTATTACAGAACTGCAGATAATTAGTACACTTACTGAAACCAACTTAAGTTAAATAAGCAAGCTTGCTCTAGCCAGAACCTACTTACTCAAATAATCACATATCAAAAATAGGCCTACAATTATAACCTGTTAACATATAAATCAAACAACAGGATCAGGTTAATGAAACACAAACTTTAATGTATTTCCTATGTTCACTGACAAAAAACATAAAGTTAAATAAACAAGGTGCAGTCCTTCACCTGTAAGTGCTAACTCTTTAGACACAGAACTGTGAATAAAGTGAAAACTGCATAAAATGTTGTCCTTGTCAAAGCGTAGCTCGACTCAATGAAAGAAAACTTCAAATTAATTTACATTAAATCCATTTGACAAAATGGATTTCTTTGAAATGCATGACTTGTGTATATAAGGGTGGGTGGGAGGATGGCATAATGGTTAAGGTGTTTACCTTACAAACACAAGGTGCAGGGTTTGATTCTCACATGGGGTAATTGGCTAGGCTTAAAATGGCCCACAAGGGTAGTTAGCCTAGTACTAATCTATGAACCTACAATCTATGAACCTATGAACCTACACTGACATGAGCATGAGTGCTCATAGGCTCACAGGTGTATACTAGGCTAATGGCCATTACGGCCTTTTTAAGCCTAACCATGCATTCCGACTCTCTGACATGTTCTGGTACCTTTGATAAGTGTAAGCAGGGGCCTGGCAGATGAACCATTTACAGGCTGCTTGTGTCTGTTAGAGCATAGGTGCCAAACTGGGGATGAATTTCTTGCTCCTTATTCAATAGAACAAGTTACACTTGGATTGAGTTAGGTAGGAGATGGGGAGCCTGTTCTAGGGAAGATGTACTGTCTGGGATACATACCTGTATCTCCAGCTGGTCCTATTTATATCATAGACAAAGTTTAAGTCTTTATAATGGGTAATTATGGTGATATTTATTTTGCAGCTATGCAGGAGGTCCATTAGAGGGGGTCCAACAATCCTTATATGCCCTTGACCCTGGCTTTGGCTTCAGAGAAGTAGATGTAAAAATGAAGCAGTCACAGGACCAATCCAGCTGAATTTCCCAATTCTAACATCTTGGGTCCTGTCTCTGAGACAGCTGGCTGTCCACTGGGTGACATATGTATACCTAACCTCTTGAGTTTGTCAACAAACAATGCTTTGGTGACCTTCTCAAAGAAATACACCAGGTTGAGTAGACATGACCTTCCCTTGATGAAACCAAACTGGGTTCTGTAGACTATTTGGAGGTTTTCTATCACATTTTTGATAATTTCTATGATAATTCTCTCCACTGCCTTGCATATGAGATTAGAGAGACTTATGGAGCTATATTTCCTGGGTCTGTAGATGGCCCAGGCGAGGCTGATGGAGAGAGGTAACGTTTTTTAGGCATATATCAGAATGGAGGAGTGGAGGTGCAGACCTGAACACAGATGGAAGGAGATCAAGAATAACTAAGAAAAAGCAGAGGCATGAAATGAATTCTCTGCTTCAGTCAACATGAAGGAAAGCAATGGAAGGCCACCACGCTGGGAGGGAGGGAAGGAAGCAATCAGAGTAGGGAGAGAAGTGGGGAGACACCAGAATAAACAGGGAAGAGGTAAAAATTACAGATACTAGATGGATTGTCTCTCATGTTCTAGTCAGTGTCCTTCTTCTGAAGAAAACTTCACATATCACCGGTCAGGGTTTGATGGACAGCAAGTGTTTTACACTTGTACCTTTGCACTGGGGGAGGTAAGCATAAAAACATTGATTAACCACAGGCCTGTTACCTAACAGCAGCAAGGAAAGTCATAGAGAGAATTCTAAGAGAAATACATTTTTAGCTTCCAAGAGGTCTGAAGTAATCGGGGCAAAAATCAATAGAGGTTCATGACCAGAATGGAATGTCAGTCAACTCTCATCCAATTTTATGACTATTGAACTGGAAAATTTAATAGAGTGGTACTTGTAAATGTGGTCTACTTGGACTTTACTGAAGCTTTAGATTTTTTTTTTCATAGGTGATTGTTAGGAAAACTGAAGAGGTGAGGTGGTATGTAGACTGAGAAAATGTACTGCTGTATGGTTGAATGGTAAGACACAGAGAGCTGTAGTCAGAGGGTCAATGTCAGGGATGAGGAAAGTGGTTAGTGTAATTTAGCAAGGGTCTGTCCTTATGTGCTAGTACTTTTAAGTGTGCTTGTTTCAGCCTTATCTGAGGGAATATGCAAAAGGTTCAGCCTCTTTACTTAGGGAAGAAAGGTAGGTACAACAGTGGAGGATGGAGGAAAGAGTCAAAAGAAGGATGTAGACAACTGACCAAGCAGACAGGAAGGTGTCAGTTATGGTTCTGGGAAGATCAATGCAAAGTGTTATTATTGGGCTGTAAAAAAAAAAAAAAAAAATTAGCGTGAAGTAACAGCTGGTGGGAATACACTTACTGGCAGCAGAGAAGTAAAATATTATGGGGGTGTTGACCACACATGTGCAGATTTTTAGGGCAGTGGGGGAAGATAACCTGTTAAAGAAAATAGGTAATATTTCTGCTTCCTCAGCTCTGGACAGTCCACAACTTACGTACTGTTTACAGTTCTGGAAGTTGTACAAAAAGAAGAGCACAAGGCTGCTGAAAGGAGTCCAAAGTAAAGCCATCAGTCAGTTGTGTGTGATCGAGAAGAGGGATGACAGGACACTAAAGGAGCCAGAATTGCTCTAACTAGATAGCGGAAGACTCATCGGGGTTGTGATGTGATGTACAAGAGCAAGTTTGGGAGATGAGAAAGGGTAATCTTAAATGGGAATGACAAAGCAGGGAAGGGGAGTAAAGGCAGGGGACTCTAGGGAATAATTACTCACTGGGCTGCCAAATGTACTTTATCATTTTTAAATCCCTTCTCCCTAGCAGAATAACCCCTCGGTCCTCCGTGTGGTGTGCGGTCCCTTAAAAGCCTTGTGCTGAGACACAGGCTGTCCCCCTATCAGCTACCTAGCAAGATAAAAGAAATCCCAACTGAACTTAAAAGAATACCCAACCTGTAAGCCATACGTGGACTACCTAGACGTGCTTCGCTCAGCCTCACAGTCTTAAAAGCCTTGTGCTGAGACACAGGCTGTCCCCCTATCAGCTACCTAGCAAGATAAAAGAAATCCCAAGTGAACTGCAAAGAATACCCAACCTGTAAGGCTTTATGTGTACTACCTAGATGTGCTTCACTCAGCCTCACTGTGTAGGTGATAACCTACAGTTTTAGAAAATTAACTATATAATAGTGAATACTTTTGGTAAACCTATTTGTAAGGGCCAGCACACCTGCGGACCTACCCCAAGGCCATCCATCCCTTTCTTACTTTTCCTCCTTACCTCCTAACTAGCTTAGTGAAATAGTGTAATTCCCTATATAGGCCACTAGAGGGGAGCAGAACATAAGGCATGTAAAGCTGTATTTTTTACTTCTAGCTGAACTCCACCAGCTCTGCTGAACAACCTTTTCCAATTATCCCAGTTGGAACATTACTTCTAGATATCACCCCCCAGAAAGGTATTAAAAATGAATTACCTTTTAGTCATATAAACAGATAACCTACACAGCTTAATCTACTGTCATTAAATACTCCTGCTACAGGGCTCATTAATAATACCTTCTCTCCTACACACCTAGACCAAAAGGACACCCTTTGCCTGTATTTAAGAAAAGTAGTTACAGAAAGTGCCACGTACCTACCCAAAGCCTTGTAGAACACAGTCTCACTGTATAACTGATTATCTCTCAGCTCTGCCCGCTCCGTTTGCCCTGCGGGCTCACTCCGCTTCCCTATCCTACCCCCAATTCCCACCCACCCCCAGGGGCTCTAGACTTATACTTCTTTAATCACACCCTCTCTCCCAACCCTCCAATCCTATGCTTCAACCAATCTAGCTAATTTAACTACACCCCTCCTATCTACCTTTCTCCTTCCCACTTCATCCAGTACCTCCTCTTAAAATACTTAATTTTATTTCATTACCTTTACCACTTCTTCCTCTCCAAGGACTCTTCAAAACCCATACAACTTTTTGTCTTATCCTAGCCCAGGTCCTGCTGCAGCAGTATAGGTAACCCTAACAGTATGTCTACAACAACAAAACCTATCCGAACCAAATTAATACTCATAGCTACTCTCATACCTGTCCTCACCTCTGCCTATCTCCTCATCACCATTGAAAAATTGAATTATTACCACTTCAACTACTCTCCTAAACAAACAGCTAATCAAAATTATACCCTTACTCATTTTCAAATAAATACCACATCCACACCCTGCTACCTGCTAGCCAAGTACCATCGACTCACAAATATCAAATTCAATCACACCACTGTAAGGAAGCTGAAATATCTAACCAGCTTCATTAACTACCCAGTTTCTGGCCTAAAAACACCTACCTTAAAAGACAGTGACATCCACCCTAACCCAGGTCCAACTAATGTCCCCACATTAACAACTCCTTGTACCACTCCCTCCACCCTAACAACCCAAACCAGTCTCTCTCACTCCTTACTTATAGGTCATCTCAATATCCGCAGTATTAATAACAAAATTGCCCATCTCCACACCCTCCTTGATATATATTCTTTTGATATCTTCTGTCTTACAGAAACCTGGTTAAAACCTGTAACTAAAGACAACAAAATAATCCCCCCAGGTTACAATATATTGAGATTCGACCACATAAAACGTAGGGGTGGGGGAGTAGCACTACTATTTAAATCCATGCTATAGATCTCTATACCTTATAACCCACCTCAAGATAGTAAAGCCAAAGTCCTTATCTCCCGACTTCAACTTAACCCCTCAAAGCCCTATACATCATCTGTATCTACTTACCTCCTGGTAATAATAGTACTGCAATAGAGGACATTCTAAGATGGGTATCCACTACTTACCCACAAGAAACAATTATATTAGGAGACTTTAATACTGACTGGAAATGTGTAAACACAGATAATCCTTCATTATATATTAATTTTCATGGCTTTAGTCAAACAATTACCACCACCACTAGACTTAACAAACTCAACAACAAAGAGAGTATCTTGGATTGGATACTTATTAATAAACAACAACAAATTTACAAGGTAGGAACTCTACCAGATGACTTAAGTGATCATACGTTAACTTACATTCTAAGACAAAAGAATGACATCCCTAACACCCCCCACTTATAGGATCTCATGAACCAACAAACACTTTAACCCTGTAGTATTCCAAAATGAACTTAATGCCTGCAACTGGAACCCACTAAAAACTCTCCCTCTTAAGGAGGCTGTTAGATATTTCATCTCTAAATTCTTAACTATCCTTGATAAGCATGCACCTAAATGGTCCATCAGAATAAAGTCCAAACCAGCCCCTTGGCTTTCAAAAGAAACTAGACAACAAATATTGCTTAGGAATAAATCTTGGGTGAAGTGGAGAGCATCCAAAAATATCTCTGAGCAACAAACATTTAGACAGTTGAGAAATATTACAAAAAAAGCAATAATCACTGACAAAAAAAAACTACTATTGCAAACTACAGCAATCTCACCATAACAATCCACAAAAGTTCTGGTCTAGCTTAAATAGACACCTACACCCAGGGCACTCTAGCACCCCCCCCCCCCAGGGGCAGATAACAATACCTCTCATCAAACTGCCCATGCCTCCAATATCTTCTTCACGGATACCATAAAATCTCTAGCCTGTCAGTTTTCCTCAAGCTGCTCTAATCTCCCTACCTCTTTACCTGATACTCTCCCAACATACCAAAAACAACCCACACCTACCTCGTACATCCAAAAACTTAAGCCGTGTACCCCCCTCTGCTGACCAAGTTCCATCTGAATACCTGCAAAAAGCAGCTAAAGCAGTTGCTTATCCTGTATCCATCTTTATAAACACAACCATAAATGAAGGAACCATTCCTGATATCTGGAAAATCTCCCACATTATCCACTTACATAAAGGCGGTAACTCCAGTGATTATTCCAACTACAGGCCTATAGCTCTCTTATCACCCTTAGCAAAAGTTATGGAAAAATGCATTCACCATCAACTAATAAACCACTTAACCCAACATAATATACTAGCTAACTGCCAGCATGGCTTCAGACCTTTTCATAGTACCACCATAGTTCTCCTATCTTTCACCGACTCCATCAATAAAAACTGTAATAACAACATCCTCTCATCAGCACTCTTTTTTATAGATCTGTCAAAAGCCTTTGACATGGTCATCCACTCCCTGCTCTTAAAAACTCTTGAACCCTTTCTCTAGATGCCAAGGCTGTTCTCTGGTTCAAGCCCTACCTTAACAATAGGCAACAAGCAGTCCTCTGGGAAAATAAACTATCTTCCTACCTGTCAGTCTCCCTCAGAGTCCCACAAGGCTCCATTCAAAGTCCACTTCTATTCTCATTATTCGTCAATGGCCTTCACTTAGCAATCCCTCAAGATACCTGCATACAATATGCAGATGATTCCATGGTCATATGTTCTGCCAACTCCACATCTGAACTACAATCTCTAACCCAGACAGTATTTAACACAGTCGAGGCTTGGTTCTTAAAACGTTGCCTCCTTTTGAACACCAAAAAAACCAAGCTCTTACTCTTCGCACCTAGCAGTAAGTCCCCCCCTATAAATTTCTCTATCAAATCGAATAATGGCACCCTTATAACCACTGACTCTACCACCAAACTGTTAGGAATCACAACTGACAATAACCTTACCTTTGATAACCATATAAATAACACTATAAAAACTGTAAATAGAAAATTGGGCTCCCTATATAGAATAAAACCCTTCTTAACACCAACAGCCAGAACTACAATTGTCCACTCCCATCTAATCTCAACTCTTCTTTATGCTTCCTCCATATATACTAACATAAAGAAAAAATAACCTCAATAAACTAGCCAACTCCTATAACAATATTGCCAGATTTGCCACTGGGAACCCATTTAGAACTCACCACTGTCTGAACCTTCAGCAGCTAGACTAGTTTGAACTAAAAAACATTTTGATACTTTCCCAACGTACCATTGTCCATAGGATATTCTACCAACCTAACAACACACCAATACTTTCTAACCTTATTACCCCTATAGAAACCTCAATTCCTTACGCTCTTCCACTAAACTACTGGCTAGCATTAGCAAGTCTAATAACTTGGCAGGTGACTCCTTGTTTTCTAATACCACTGGGAAATATTGGAACCTGTTGCCATCAGATCTAACTTTACTTCCCTCCTTTCCACTCTTTAAACAAAGGCTCAAGATACATCTTAAAACACAATGGTTATGCCCTTGCTGTTACCCTGACTAATCTTCTGCTTTCTCTATTGCCTTATCTCTATACTGCCTCCCTTCGCCAATTAATACTGCTTACCCCTTAGGAAGTAGTAATTGTCTTAAATTATTGTTACAACTAGGAGATGAATTAAACTGTGAATGTATTGTAAACTACCTCACATGTCTTAATGTAAGAGTGTCTTATCCTTTTAGATATTGTGTTTTACAAATAGTAAAAATCCTTTTAGCTAATGTTCTTTGACTATTTTAACATCATTTCTTTTATATTTGTGATGATAATCTTTTTGTATGGCGTGTTGCATAAATAGTATAATTTTTTAGCTAATGCTCTCTGATTATTTCTAACATGTTTCTTTTATATCTGTGCATGATAATCTTTTGTATGTTATTGTTGGAGCTTTTCTCCCCGGGCCTCTGCTGAAAATGGAAATATATCCAGTTGGACTAGCCCGGTTAACAAATGTAAAATAAATAAAATAAAAATAAATCATAGAGGAGGTTGTGATCCCACAGAACGAACTAAAAGAGTGTCAGAGAGGCACGTGGAGCATGGAACACATGTAGAAAAATAGTCATGGGAACAGTAAGGGTGAAGAGAATATAGAATATCAAATATACTTAAAGGGCAGACTCAGCTTATCATTTCTTCAAGCAAGCAAATGTAATGTAGTGTAGCAGATAACATGCATAAAGGCAGTATAGAGAGTCTCTTATAGAGGAGGTGCATGATGATTAGCAATTTGTCCCTTACACAGAAAAGGGGGCAACATGACCAGGAGATATTTTGACATTGTGTTATAGACATAGGAAAGTAGTACAGAAAGTTCTTCTATGAATATTTATTTTTCTTGAAAAGTGCTGCACTGAGTGTAAGGTATTTAGATTTCTAATTGACAGGTTGTCTGATGCCTTATGTTCTTTAGGAACTATTTAACCAGCTACATTTCCCAAATTTGGGTATTTAGTGTCATGGTTGTGCACCACAGCAGCTCTCGGTTATTTGTGTTACTGTTTTACTTAACAGGATATATGATAGTAAGAATTCTAGGTGCAGCTGACTGATATACTTTATATTCCCTAAAAGTGGAAGGAGAAGGTAGGTAAAGACCTTTTACAAATGAAGAATGGAGGTGCAAACCTGAACACCGATGGAAGGAGACCAAGAATAAGTAAGGAAAAAGCAAGAGGCCCAGTTGTTTGAAGACTACCTATATCTCGACAGAAAATGCGGCCACCTTAGAAAGCATTCTGAAAGAAGTGTTCCAAAAGAAATTAACAAAATGGAATATATGGGGCATAAACAGTAGCACATCATCTGCATCAAAAATGGGGAAGAATCCTGGAGATGGAACAGTGAGTGCATGACTTACAAAACTATTCAGTAAATTACTGATGCCCTAAGGAGGCTGATCAGTAGAAGGGATTGTAGTGCGACTACCAAATGTGGGTTACATTTGTGAAGCAGGGAAGGTTCATTTGTCAGTTTTACCTGGACATTTGAGATCCTGTTTTGAAAGTTAAGAAAAAAATGCATAAATTGCACTTATATTAACTAGAAAATATGTTGTCTTACTGTCAAGTTATTAAAATGTATTTATTCAGTATAGCTTGTTATTTTTTATTTTTTGTCTCTGTTTCTGGGAATGCTAACTCTGATATGCAGTAGCATGTGACTAACCAGACAAATAAAGAATGCCTTTCATGCTATTTAGTAAGGAGGAAAGGCAGGAGAGATAGGGAGATGGTGCTATGTTAGTATGCCAGTGACTGTCAACTGAACCATCCCCCATAAACACACATTCACCCTCAATATCTGGTAAACAAGATCATTGCTAATTGACCAGAACTACTGAAAGGAATAACACAAATTGCACATGACAGAAATTCTTACCACAGACAAACAAACAGTAGTGTGAGTAATTGTGCACATTTGCAGATGGAGCCAATCATCTGCAAAGGGCAGACAAAATCAATAGATCTTATGAGCAAATGTTGCTTGTTGTTAAGTAACATATGCAACCTGCGACAGTTTAACAAAGGGAGAAAAATAGTTCAGGTTGTAACAGTCGCTTGTGCAGTAATGTGACAGAGCTTACTAACATGCTTTTCTTTACTTTCATCTTAGTTATTTGTTTATATATTGCATGCCATGATTACTATAGGAGTTTACGTTAGCTGTTACACTGCCTCTGTTTTACCTGGAAGATCGCTATAGCTATTTATCTCTTTTTACAGCATATCTCATGTACATTGAAGCTGGCATTCAGTCAACTACTCAGCAGCTGGATTTATGTGCCAAAAGAGAACTCTGAAAGTTACCAAACTATCACTTTGTTTTTATAAAACGTTTTTATTCTGTGTACTTGAGAGGTTCTGTTTTGAGAAAAGGTACCTCATATTTTGTATTTTCCCCATGAATGCATAGTATTACATTTGTGCTACCTTAAAACTAATTAAGTACAATACAAGCAGCAATATTTCCCTTCATAAACCACACTGGACCCTACATTAAAACTTACAGGCAGTAGTAAAAATACCAAAATATGTTATTAGAAAACTTGTATAGGTATTAAGCATCCTGGTGTTGCAGTGCTGAAATCAGTGCAATCAAATAATATATAAAGCAAAATAAATATCTATTATTTGATGCACTTAAAATGTGGATTGTAATGTCAGATGCAGTATGATTAATAAAGCAGACAAACGAATGTTAAAAAAGAAATGTTATGCCTTGCACTGGCTGTATTAGCATAAAGTTCCTTTTTCTTGATTAATCTTAACCACAGATTTACCTCTAATATCTGATATATGTGTAAGATCCTTTGTTGACACAAGTTTTTTCTCCAAACAGAGAGCAAACAGTTGAAGAGGTGCAAGATCCTTTCCTGACCTTTCCTGACCATGCTTCTAAACTTTATATGTCATTAATTTTAAGAAGGCCTGGGATGCTAAGGAAAGCAAATGTTTTGTGTCGCATCCTAATATATTGATTTATAGCTTTGCATTTTTAAGCTGCTGTTATATTGTGGTCATATTCTTTTACATGCACTTCTTTTTGTACTTAATATAATGAAATTTGTCAAAATGTTATTGTTTTGGTTTCAATTTATGGTATGTTTTAATGTTTGCATATTTGGTCATCTGTGCCAGTTGTAGCTGAACAGATTCCTTGTGGTCAGTTCACTAACTCAGCCATCAACAGAATGATTATTCAGGTTAGCTATGTGATGATTGGGGAGAGATGGGCGAAGGCTGCCAGCCTAGTCAAATAGAATTTGATATATAATTCTGGCATTTGTAAATAAATGTAAAATACAGGCATGTTTTCTTGAGTGTAAAAGAATACTGTGAAATGTGGAACTGCAAAATTTTCTTGAGTGTAAAAGAATACTGTGAAAATATGTGACAACATTGCACTCTACTGGCCCAGTGAAGCATGTTGTGACCCTTTCATGTTAGAATTCGGTTCCAGTGAGTCAAGATGAAGGTTTCATGCCCATTGTTTTAAGGCTAAAGTTTATGACCAGGATTTACATGTGGAAGGCGCTTTATTGCTCTGGTTTCTGCTAGAGTGTATATGTGAAATGCCTTGTATTGTAAGTTTCTGAGCAGGTGTTAGCTTGCTAAATAATGCAGTTTGTGGCCTGAGAAAACCCAAGTGTCAAAATGATGTAATTTGGGAGGGCCTCAGCAGAGCTGCTGGTTAGTGTTTAAAACTATTGTTCAGTGAGAGACTTGGAGCATTTTGATCTTATTCTGCCTTAAGCTCACATGTAAGTTTTAGCACTGTGATTTCTTGTAGGAATAGTTAAAGCTAGTAAAGATTAATTAGGTATTTTTCTTTGAAATCAGACCTGTCCTACTGTATTATTTTAAGTTTCTCTGTGATCTCTGAACTCTTAAATATCTCTGTGGTGTAGTAGTTTTGTCTTGTGTTTTAATTATTTATTATTGCATATTTTTAAAACCTTCTACCTGTGGCTGGTTTGTATAGAGATAAGCTCTAGAGTACATTGCATATTTATAGTTTCTTGTAATAGGCCACTGTAATAAGCCTTAGACTGTATAGTCATATTACCATTTGGATAATAATATTGCACAGTAGTAATTGGACACCCTTTTAAGGGCCTTTTAGTAGCTGATATTATTAGCTGGGTGGTGGCAAGGATTACTACTGTGTGGTCTGGGTAAAGGGGCACAGCTGGAGAATCTGTGTCAGCCTTTCCCAGGAGTGTCTGTGAAGTTGTATAAATACCTAACTCAAAGTGTGTGTGTGTGTTGTGTCAGCTACTTGGGCAGGGACACAAAGCACTGGTTGGACAGAGAGGGTACTGGAGGTTTTAGCTTGCCCAGCTAGGCTGAGACCTGGACACTATAGCTGTGCCAGTGGGGAGTCTTATTGGGGACCTGGTGAGCAAGGGAGCAACCAGCCCCAGACTGACTGTGATCTCTGTGTGAACTTAAGGGAAATTGTACTTTACTGTGTGTATTAGTTATCCTTTCCTCTCTTCTAGGAGACAACCTCCCTGGTGTTAGTGGTGAGGATTGAGGCTCCTTGATTGCTGGGCCAGGGCACGGTCATCACAAGTTACTTGAACATTTATACTATACAACCGACCAACTCAAGATTACAATTATTTTTATAGCCACGTTATTTATTCTCTTTGCACCTACACACTTAGATTTGGTTTCTAAACTTTCTAGTGTTATTTCCTTAAATATCTTTTGCTTTTCCCACACACTTCTCCCAATTCCTATATACCTTTTGTCCAGGAAAACATGACTGATATCTCAGACTAATGTCAGATGATTGGCATTGATGGAGGTTTCTTCTACTTCTCCTGAAATCTCAAAATATTTTTTAATTAAGACTGATACTGTGGGCGGCATTAGTACAGTGCTGCTGATTTGCTGCAGGAAAACACACTCTGCTGGGCACCTATGACCAGAGCCAGATCATGGTTAAATTGAGCCATAGGCATTGTAAAAGACCAGTACCCCCATTAGATATCTCTCACCAGTTATTATTAACACTTTTCAAACCTGTCAGTTTGCATATTATTTTCTTCTTTCCCATTTACAATTATTACAGAATATTGGATTGAATTTAAAACTTTTATTTCAAATTTTACCGCACAAACACTTATAGCCATTTGCTAAACAAAACAGTTGCACATTAAAAGAATACTTAGCATGAGCAACATTAAACTTCTCTTTCCATGAAACTTTTATTCATTGAAATAAAGCACTGAAACTCACATTCATTGTAAAATGTATCTGGCTAGTGGCAGATTAAGTGTACCTTGGTCATTGGGCTGTTTTGAAACCATAGGTCCCCTGCGGACATTTTAGGACCATGCATAAATGCATGTTTTGTTTGAGTCACCTTCTTGATTTGTTTTAAATTATATTTCTTGCTTAATACAGCAAAGCAACATTTGTTAGGGAGCATTTTAAATTTGTAGTTTTGAACATTTTTTCCAATAATCAGTGAAACAAAATTTATGAACCAGAAGTGTAGTACTATGAACCAGCATTCCACCCCCTCACCTCTCAGAGCAAAAAAAAAAAAACTTCACTCACTGCAATAAGCCTTTCGATAAGTGATTGGCTTATTACAGTTATTACAGTTATTACAGTTAGATCTAAACCTCCCACCCCACCAGATCTTGTATTCAAGAGCAGAAAAAAATATATCAATGGAACAGGCACACCAACCAGGTGGCTAGATGCACAACATGCCTACCCTCCTGCTCCAGCCATTCAAGTCCTATTTCTGTGTTCCTGCCCCTAACCCTCCTTCAACATACCCCACCTGAATGGAGCACTACAGTGCTCAGGCTTTAGTAAAATAAATCTCCTTTTTAAACTGCAGCAAACAGTTGCTACAGCTTATACCCTGCCTACAAGGAGAGCACTCATGCTTTAGTTAAAAAGATTTTCCTTTATTTTGAACTGTAGCAAACGGCTTGCTACCATGCACAAGTAGTTACTACAGTTTAGACCGACAGACTGCTGAAGTACAGTGCTCGGGTTTGACCACTATTGCAATACTGGCTTTTAAAATCTGATGTTGATTTAAAGATCCAGATCCACTGATTGCACTCCCAATACTTTGCGCCTGGGTCTGTTGCCCCTCTCACCCCCCCAGTTATGCTACTGGAACCTATACTGACAAAAGTACCCATTTCAGAACATTTCAACCATAAAAGGCCACTCAAATTTCTGTCATTATAATACATCAGTATATGTACTCAACAGTGACAGCCACTAAATCAACTCTGTACACATCATGTCTGATTCTGATTAAAATGGCCACAGTAAAGTATTCCAATTTGATTTACATAATGCACACTAGTACTGCAAATACAGACCAATAACTTTTTATCTTTGTCAGCTCTGTAGGGGTATTTATTTTTATCTATAGACATCCCTTAAACCCAGCAATTATTGCTATATTGTTGACTACATCCTTCTCAGATGTCTGCATAAACAAATTAAGAATAATAATGACCAAAGTCACATATTTCAAATTTGTTACATACAAACACAGTAGCCAAAGTATTCCTACTTAATTCACATGCCCACATGCTCACTAGTCCTGCAAAATCAGATTAAAAGCAGTTTAAAAATGACCAGACAGCCTCCCCACTCCCGCCATCAGTTATAGTCACTTTGGTGATGGTGTATACCCCTTATTAGTATGAAAAAATAAATGACTTGTACTTTATTGGTAACTTTGGATGAACTAAATAAAATTGTATAAAGATCACTAGCATGATAGGTTCATAGGTTCATACTAGGCTATCTGCCCTAGGGCATTTATAAGCCTAGCCAGAGTATGTTTGGCTTTCGCCACCCATTTTAAATTAATTTTGCTATTCCCTTTTTCGAGGTTAGTATACTGTGCCTCTGTCTAACAGTGACACAGAAGTGATACCCAGGGTAAACCTATGATCTCCCATCCACTCATCAAGATTCCTCTTGAAGAGAGTCAATGAGGGACTCTGCCTAACCTGGACTGGGATTTTATTCCAGAGTGAAGGGAGCCTCTGGGTTATGAATCTGTCCCTGCAGCATGTCCTATTTATTTCAGTGCTGAGGTTCAAGTCTCTCGAGCGTGTAGCTCGATGGAATTTGGATTTTTTGAGGTGCAGCATGTCCCTTAATTCCGGGTTGGACATGGCTTTAAACGTCAGGCACAGGTCACCTCTGAGCATGCGGTATGCCACTGAGTACAGCTGGAGTTTCTTTAACTGGGCAGCATATGGCATCTGTTTGAGCCCTTTGATCCTCTTGGTGAGGTACTTTTGGGGTCTTTCCAGTTGCTGCAGGTGTTTGGTAAGGTACATCCCAAAAGGGGCATTGTACTCGATTATGGGCCTGATGAGGGATGAGTAAAGAGGCACGATGACCTCCCCTAATCTAGATGTGAATCCCTTCATGATTAGGTGGGCTATATAAAATGTTTTTCTAACCACTTTGGCCATGTGGTTGTCAAATGAGAGATTGCCATCAACTTGGGTCCCCAGGTCCCTAATTACTTCTTCTGTACTTAATGGATTACCACCTATGTGGTAATTTGTGGGCACTTTGTTTTTGCCAAGGGGGATGACTATACACTTTTTGGCATTTAGCTTGAGGCCATGGCTCTGGCACTAGTTGTCTGTTTCTATGAGGCCCTTTTGGAGGATGCTTGTGTCGGCTGGAGAGTCAATTATGGTGCCCAGTTTGCAGACATCTGCGAATGTGGTCAGCCACAGTCCTTCTGTGTTGGCCTGTACCTCCGAGAAATATATACCAAACAAGAGAGGTCCCAGGACTGAGCCTTGTGGGACACCACTTGTAACTGGTTTGGAGTCTGACATGGCTCCAGCAATTCTAACCATGTGGGTTCTGTCCTTGAGCCAGTTTGCAACCCATCTAGTGACATAGGGGTTTATATTTAAGCTGGTGAGCTTATCTATAATGCCCGAGTGGGGTATTGTATCAAAGGCTTTTGCGAGGTCCAGGTAGGCTGTGTGGACCACCTTCCCTTCATCATTGGCCTTGGTGACTGTTTCAAAGAAGTCGATCAGAAGTGGCAGGATCTGCCCTTAACAAAGCCGAACTGGGTAGGATCCAGTGTCTGTAGGTCCCCAATATCTTTATCTATGGGGTCCATGATGATCCTTTCCATAGCTTTGCAGACCAAGCTAGTCAGGCTTATGGGGCGATAGTTTCCAGGGTCCGCTGAGGCACCACCTTTGTGGAGAGAGACCACTGTTGCTGTATATCAATCTTTGGGTACATATCCTGTAGTAAGGCTGAGATTGAACAGTAGTTTTATGTTTGGGTTTAGCTCTTCTTGGAGTTCATGTAGGACGCAGCCTGGGACACTGTCTGGTCCCATTGATACTGTGTTTTATGCTTTGGAGAGGGTGGCTCTTACCTGAGCATCTGAGATGTCAGGGGAGCAGCACTCTGCTGGGATAGATATTTGCCCTTTGGTGGGGAGGGTTGCGCTGAACCTGTCAGCTAGGATGTTGGCAATGTCTGTGGGTTTGGTGTATTTTTGTCATTTTGGACTAATTCTGAGCATATCTGGGAATTCCCACCCAGGTTCCTAACATAACTAAAGAAAGCCTTGTGATTATCCTTAGTGTCCTGTGCAATTTTTCTCTCGAAGCTGGCCTTAGACGATTTTATGAGTGCCCTTAGTTTTTTGCTAATACTGATCAGAGATGCCTTCCCTTTTGGGATTTTGCTCTATCATGTAGTAGCTTCCTCCTTCTGTTGTATAGTTTGTTTATGGCTGGGGTCCACCAGACAGGACGTCTGCCTTTGGAGGATTGGGTCTTGGTTTTATTTGGGATTGCATGATCCATGCATTCCTGAAGGTGTTCATAGAATGCATTTATAAAGGATTCTGCAGTCTTGGCCGTATTTTCCACAGGCTTGGGGGCTTTGAAGGATTCCACCTCAGTTTTGAGGAGTGTGAAATTTGCTTTAGAGAAGTTTTTCACTGTGGTTTTCTGGGCAGCAGGTGGGGTCAGGATGTGAATATCCAGTGAGATCAGTTTATGGTCTGATCTTACCAGTGAGGGATACACTTCTGGACTGGAGCATAGAGTCCCCATGTTGGTGATGATCAGGTCCAGTATGTTTTCCCCTCTTGTGGGAGTGGTAACAAGTAGTTCCATAGCATTTGAGTTTATGAATTCTAGGAACCTTTGGGCTAGAGTGTTTGAGCTAGAGTAATGCTCCCAGTCTATGTTTGGGTAGTTGAAGTCGCCCAATATAATGGTGTTTGGAGAGACCTTCATATTTTCCAGTGTTCTTAGGAAGGCTGAGTGGGGTTCCTGGGTTTGGGAGGGTGGTCTGTAGCAGGCTATAAACTGGAAGGCAGTTTTACCCACTGTTAGTTGCACATGGTTAGTCTCTGATGCTTCATGCTTTGCCACCAACCTGGAGGTGTGGGTATCTTTGATGAATATCGATACTCCCCCTCCTTTTGTGGTTCAGTCCAAGTTTTGGGGCCGAAAATCATGGTATGAGGTATAGCCTGGTAGTGCTGGGGTGCTCTTGGGAGCCCTGAACCAGGTTTCTGTTACTGCACAGATATCAATGTCCTCCATGCTAAGGAGAGTTTCAAGTGCATGCATCTTGAGGTTTAGACTTCTGGCGTTGAGTAGCATTACTCTTAGTTAGTTATCCCTTGTGATACCTATGGAGGTGGGTTTGTCTTTTGAGTCTTGCCTAAAAATGGCACTATGGGGGTAGCAAGAGCCTTTGCCAATATCCGAAAGCCCAGGATTGACGGGTGCAAGCCATCCCTAGCGAAGCATCGTGGCTTGTCGAGCATATCATCCCAGGCTGACAGGCATTGGATCCCCATTTGAATGACACCAGTACTTAAGCCAATTGTTGAAATTGATCACCTTGTCTTCATATTGTGGCATCATTCTTGGTGAGGGTAAGATGCTACTCAAGGTCAGGGTCATACCGGCCTGGGCTACATGCTCAGAGAGCTCCTCTATGTCTCTTTTCATGTAGTCCATGGAGGTACATCTCAGGTCATTCACACCAGCATGGACAATGACTGAGTCATATTTGTACTTGCCTTGGAGTGACCTGAGTGCTTGTGTTATATGGCGGATCCTAGCGCCTGACAGGCTGCTCACCATGACCTTCTCCTTGTTCAGCCTGGTGAGCGGGACTTCAGTGTGCCTGACGATAGAGTCACCTATTTCAAGTGTATCAGGTGTTTTGTTTAGCCTTAAGGGCTGTGAATGTTCGGCACACTGGCTTTGTGAGATATGTGTTGCACGTGTTTTGTTTTGGGGTAGCGGTTGCTTGGGTGTCTTCTTTGGAGGTCTCTGCTGCTTAGGCAGATCTTTATTTAGAGCCTCCAAGTATGTTTTTGTGTGATTATGTGTTTGGTTTGCTGTTGTGGTAGATCTATGTGAGACTGGAATTGTAGTGAGTGTGGTTTCTTTCTCCTCCTGACTGGTTATGCCAGTACTGAGTTGAGAGAGCTTAGCCTCCAGTTTGGCTATATGGTTGCATCTCTCACATGTGTTGGAATTTGTTGGGAGGAGGAGAGGGTTGTCTGTGTACATGAGGCAGTTGTAACATTGCCTCAAGATTCCCAGGTTCACCAGCTGGACCGGAGAGGAGATTGACAACTGACCTTTGGACATGCTAGAATAATATTGGGAATTCCTTTATAATTGAAAACAAGGGCCAATGGGGAGTGAGGGTGTAGTGCTTTTAATTTTTAGTGCTGACTTGTATAATTGCTTTAGTGAGCAAGTGCCAGGTAACTTAAGTGCAATGTGTTACAGGTAACTTAAATGCAAAACCGACAAACAGTAACTTTCTTTCAAGTGAAACAAGGAAATAAGTACAGTAAGCAATGCAGATATCACTAGGGATCCACAGAAGCACTGAGAAGCCGCGTTTTAGGTGGAATTAGCATTCCAGGGAAATAACAAGCAACAAACAACAAGCATACAAACAAAGCTAGATTCAGCAGCCCTGGATCTAGTCTATGCTACAGCAAACAAGGTGTACCAATTTCAGTAAGAAACAGTTCAAATATGCAGGCACTATAAGCCTTTAACCAGAAATTCCCAGCTCAGAAGGGCAGAGTCCAGCCTCTCCTCCCACAAGAGTGCAGACCACGAACCTTCTTAATGTAAAATAACTGGCCGGAAGCCCAAGTGCATAAACCAGAACTAATACACTTTAGGGATAACAGACACTGAACTCTCAATCAGCAGTTCCCAACTTAGAAGGATGAAAGCTACCTGTCCTGCCACCACAGTGCATGCCACAAACCTTCCTAATGTAAAACAACTGGTCTGAAGCCCAAGTGCTTAATCCAAAAGACTTAGAATGATAGCTACACTTTAATCAAGTTACTACCAAGCAGTAATAAATACAACTGAATACTTTAAAGAATGCCTGGATTAGTGCTCAAGTTATACAAACAAAGCTAGATTCAGCAGGCCTGGATCTAGTCTATGCTACAGCAAACAAGGTGTACCAATTTCAGTAAGAAGCAGTTCAGATATGCATGCACTATAAGCCTTTAACCAGAAATTCCCAGCTCAGAAGGGCAGAGTCCAGCCTCTCCTCCCACAAGAGTGCAGACCACAAACCCTCTTAATGTAAAATAACTGGCCTGAAAGCCCAAGTGCTTAAACCAGAATTAATACACTTTTAGAATAACAGACACTGAGCCCTCAGTCAGCAGTTCCCAACTTAGAAGGATGTAAGCTACCTGTTTTGCCACTACAATGCAGACCACAAACCCTCTCAATGTAAAACAACTGGTCTGAAGCCAAAGTATTGAAACTAAAAGGCTCAGAATGAGTTACACCAAGCAGTAATAAATACAATTGAGTACTTTTAAGATGACGCAAAAGCAAAATAAAGTAGGAAGAAACACAAGTACAGTAAAAGCAGATTATTTTTTTTTTTCAGAAAAGTAGCAAAAGCAGTAGTAAATACAATTCTCATGCAGTGCAAGCTGGCACACTTGAATATGTAGCAATATTAGTCCACACACAGTTTGAAAAAATGTAATTAAATTAAAAAGGAGTAAAAGCAAGTGCAGAAACACCCATTTTTCCTGATTTTGCACATGGTGTTGGAGTGTCACATAAACAGTGACCGTCACCTACAGACTACAACCGAATTTCGCATTGCTTTCTGGATAGCAATGTCATGGCTGTTCTTCCATACCATATGAGATGTAAACATACCTGATGCCAATTTAAATTGTCCATAGAATCATAGAACAATACTAGGCTAATGACTGTAAAGGGCATATGTGATACCTGGGTACAGGCCCAGTAATCAAGGAGCCTCAATCTCACCACTAACACCAGTGAGGGGCATGCACATTGGGAAGGATAACAAGTGCACACACAGTAATGTACAATTTCCCTTAAGATCAAGATATTGTGATGATGTGAAGTATTGCCAGCTATGCTAGGAGACATAGGGCAGTGGATGTGTAACATATGCCAGCATAGCTAGCTGGAATTTTGTAAAGAATTATATGTCCTTTGTATATCAAACTTGTTTGTACAGATGCTTGTGTAGAAAATGTATGTGTAAAATTGCATGTGTTAAAAATGTATCAACAGTGTGTCTTGCTGGACAGAAAAGAAATATACATTTATATCAGACTCTACCATGGTAATTGAGGAAATGCATATGCGTTAATAGAGGATACTGGAAGAGAAGAGGTTAATCTCAGTCCAGCTAGCTTTGAAAAATAATAAGCAATTCAATTTTTTAATTTAGGCCATAAAGATTGTACCTTACAGTTCTGACACCAGCCAGAGATGAAATGTCTGTGCCAGAGAATGGTTTATTAGCTCCTGTAGGAGGAATAGAAGTTTGAAATTGTTTTATGACTTCCAGAAGCTGCAACAGATCTTAGCAAAGTTATGTGTGTGTGTGTGTGTGTGTGTGTGTGTGTGTGTGTGTGTGTGTGTGTGTGTGTGTGTGTGTGTGTGTGTGTGTGTGTGTGTGTTATAGACACATATGTGCCAAATCCTGGCAGGTTCTAGCCAAGGGGGTGGTATGGGAAACAGAACTCATATGACTAGATGTGTGTGATGTCATTCTGTAAGTCACTTCTGTAATGATATTTTAATACTAGATGAGACTGAAGTCTCATTGCACTCTATTTTTGGAACTGATTCACTCGCTTCATCTTGCCTTGCTTTAGTAAGTGAACCAAGGAATAGTAATTTTTACATCAGTCAGGAAAATATACTGAGATTAGTTAAGTACTGTTTTTCTGTATCTGTATGAAACTAGTCATCTGTGTTATTTTTACTATTCCCTGTGACTGAATCTCTAGTGTTTATTGTAAATAGATATTTAGTATTTTCATGTTCTTTTATTATTTATTATTAAATATAGTTAAACTTTTCATTGTGGCTGGTTCTTTAGAGAATATTTTAACCTTTAAGAGTAGTCATATCTATTTGGCAACTCTGTGGCCACTCCTGAAAACCTTACTGCATTGGTCAAACAATATCATTTGTATTAATAATAATTTCACTCAGTATAATTGGGTACCCTTGTAAGAGCCTTAGAGTAGCTGACCGTGGAGTGTCTGGTGGTGGTGTAACTATCTTATAGTCTGGGCAGAAGAGAGCATAGCTACTAAATCTGTGCCAGCCTTTCCCAGGTGTGTGTGTGTGTGTGTGTGTGTGTGTGTGTGTGTGTGTGTGTGTGTGTGTGTGTGTGTGTGTGTGTGTGTGTGTGTGTGTGTGTGTGTGTGTGTGTGTGTGTGTGTGTGTGTGTGTGTGTGTGTGTGTGTGTGTGTGTGTGTGTGTGTGTGTGTGTGTGTGTGTGTGTGAAAATCAAATCTCAAAGAATGGGTGTGTCAGCTGCTTGAAGCATGGACACAAAGTACTGGTTTCACAGAGAGGGTGCTGGAGGATTTGGCTGAGGACTCAACTTTACAACTGTGCTATCGGGGAGTCTAATTTGGGGACCTGGAGAGACAGAGAGAGAAAAAAAAACCTGAAATGATTGTCTTCCCTGTGTGCTAAGGGAACGTATGCTTGATGCAGACAGCTGCATCTGGAAATACTGTCTATATCCATTTTTGTTGTAAGTGAATGTCCCTCTCTGGTGTCATTGGTGAGGATTCAGGCTCCTTGGTTACTGGCCCAGAGAGGGGATGTCACACATACCATAAGATCCTGCCAGGTGTAGCACACTTTAAATGGAAGAGTATAGAAACATTAACAGCATGATAATGTAAGCTAAGGCAATATGTCAATCTCTGCAGAAGTAAAAGTCATCTGAATAATTCCACATTAAAGAGAACTATTACTAATGCAGGGGTTGGTGCTGGCAAAAAAATAAAACTTTGCATTTCGGTACTTCACCTACAAATGCAAAGCATGCTATCCTTAAATAATACATTGTATATTTTGCATTAATAATGCTGTGTTGGTGATATTGCCATAACATTTCCTGAACTAGACCAGCTATATATTAAAGAATGGCTAGCAAATAATGACAGGAGGTTCACAGTTACTAGGCATTCAGTCTAGGAGACCATTAAGGAGCCAGGACAAATTCCCATTTGCTCTAAAGCACAGTCTGATTATGTGAGTTGCTCAATGTTACCCAGTAGGTAAATGAAGGTTAAAGATTCAAACCCTGCAGTCTTGCCACAGAAAGCAGCTGTTGGAGTTTTAATTGTCTACATTAACTGCCCGAGTAACAGTGTTTAACTAAATGCAGAAATCCTTTACAATCTGATCTTGTACAGAAGAATTTATCACAGTAATATATAGCAATGTCTACATAACAAATGCTGAAGATTAGATCATTTTGATCATCACTCCAGACAATGCAGACTATAACCTGGCAAATGTCAATCCCGTTGCATTTGCTGGAGGCTATAAAGAAGGTATTGCAAAAATATATTACTAAAATGCATTACGGTTAGATTATATTGCACAATCCAACTAAAAGCAGACTACTCCAAATCACTTAAAAAGTTATTGGAACAACAGGTTTTACATCAACAGCAAAGCTCTCAAATAAAAGTACTCCTAATGTCAGTAAGGTTGTCAGTAGTACACATGCTGCACCCATCACACAAAATTCAAAGCAGACATATTGACCCACATATACTGAGGGTCTTAAATATAACTTTCCTAAACCACAAAAGACCACCTAGATGGAGCACACATGACAAATACCCTCAGCAGCCCCAAATGCACTCTTTCAAAAAAACACCCACATCAACACATACAGTCACATCTCATGGAGCCTCTACTTCTAAACCCATAAGGCAAGCTACCACACAATCCAGAATTCTGGTCATTGGTGTCTCCATCATGAGACACACTGATGGCCCTATCACCATGCTGAGTAAGGAGAAAGTTACTGTCAATTGCTTATCAAGGGCTAGGATCTGCCACATTATGCACACACTCAGGTCATTGGACCACAAGTACCAGTATGACTCAGTCATAGTCCATGTGGGTGTAAATGACCTAAGACATACCTTCCTAGACTATATGAAGAGAGACATCATGGAGCTCTTGGAATATGTGTCCCAGGCTTGTATGAGCCTAGTATTGAGCAGCATTTTACATTCTCCATGGATGATGCCACAATATGAACAAAAGAATAATCACTTTGATAATTGGTTTAGTATTCTGGTGTCATTCTAAGAGGATGCAGTATTTGTCAGCATGGAAGGAGATGGTCACCAGACCACACTGCTTTGCCAGGGATGGTCTGCACCTCTCCCCTCTAGACTTTTGAATATTAGCTAAAACATTGTCTTTCCCATAGTGCCTTTTTTAGGTATTGTGAAACTGAAAGTACTTCTGACATAGCAAATCAAAACCAAGAAAACCTAAGCTATTACTGGTCAATGCTAGGAGTCTAAGTAAAAAACACCCCTCCCTAGAGAATGCTAATGTCTATGTGGTCACTGAGACATAGTTTAAAGCCACTGAGAGCACACCAACAGTGCAAGGTTATAATGCCTTTCACATTGACACACTTAGACCAGCTACTACACAGATACGGACTAAAGGTGGAGGTGTCTTGATTTACATTGAATATATATATATATATGCCTCAAGGCTGATCAAACAGGACAATGCACTTGAGCTACTCCATGTTCAAATTACCATATGCAAAATCCAATACCCCTTCCTTGCAAGATATAGGTCCCCCTCTATGATCAAGGAAACCCATACCATGTACTTAAACTTATTGGAAACACTCAGCATCCAACCCAATACCATATTCATGGGTGACTTTAATTACCCCACTATTAACTGGGAATCCTATATGACACCAAATGTACAGGCACAGAGATTCCTGGATTTTGTAAACACAAACTCCCTGGACCAGATTGTCGATATGCTAACCAAGAGTACAACCATACTGGATCTTGTCCTCATTAATATGGGAGAGTGCTGCACACCCCCTAGTGTAATGTCTTCTCTGGTAAGTCAGACAACAAAATGGTCTCCTTTGAAGTAAAAATAAAACCTGTACCCCCAGCTAACCCTGGAATATTCAGGAACTACTCTAAGGCTAACTTCCTGCTATTAAGTGATAACCTGGCAAAATTTGAAGCCCCATAAACCCTGATAATACTGCTGCCTATGCAGAACTGTTTGCAGAAACCCTATACCCTATACAAGCATGTTAATAGCTACATAGAGAGAGCTGTACCCACCAGGAAGAAATACAGAACTAACTCAAAACACAAGCCACTGTGGTGAAATCACAAAATCAATTGACAGTATAACAGAAGGAAGACAATCATGGCAAAAATTAGGAGGCGCAGTACCCAGCAGGATAAAAGCACTCTCATCAAACTAAACAAACAGCTCAGAGGACAAATAAAGTCTACCAAAGCCAAGTTTGAGGTAAATTTGGTCTCCCTGGCCAAGGACAACCACAAGACATTCTTTAGCTATGTCCGCAACCTCAAAGGCAATACACAGTTGTGTGCAGAGCTTATTGTAAATGGAAACAACTATACTGAGACAGAAGATATAGTAAACCTACTGGCTGACAAATTCAGCAACAACTTTACCCCTTTCTCCCCCTCAACCTTCCCTCAGGAAATACCATAAAATATAACTCCCTCTGCTATCACTAGGGAATAGGTCCTTAATGCTTTCTCTAAGGCCAAAAACACTGCATCGATGAGCCCAGACAATATCCCAGGATGGCTTCTATATATCATGAAACATGACATATCAGGCCCTCTGGAATTGCTGTTTAACTGTAGCCTCCAAACAGGCATTGTGCCTCAGGAATGGAGAACAGCAACAGTCATCTCTCTGCATAAAGGTGGGCCATCTACAAACCCTGGAAACTACAGATCCATAAGTCTCACTAATCTTATATGCAAAGCCATGGAAAGAATTATCATGGAAATGATCAATAATGATACAGTAAACCTCCAGATACTGGACCCAACCCTGTTTGGTTTCATCAAGGGCAGGTCATGCCTTTTCAACTTGGTGGACTTCTTTGAGAAGGTAACCAAAGCAATGGATGGGGGCAAAATTGTTCACACTGCCTACCTCAACCTGGCCAAGGCATTTGACACAATACCCAACTTGGGCAGTGTTGACAAACTCAGTATGTTAGGTACAAACCCGTATGTTACCTGGTGAATATCCAACTGGCTCACGGACAGGACCCAGGAAGTTAAAATTGGGGGGTCAACCTCTACAAATAGGTCAGTCACAATTGGAGTCCCTCAGAGTCTTTGGACAACTTATTTTTGGAATTTATTTCTCTGAAGTTAAGGCCAATGTCAATGGTCTCTGGCTGACTACATTTGCAGATGACTGGAAATTAGGAGCTGTCATTGAATCCCACACTGACACAAATCTTCTCCAGGAAGGGCTGACACAGACAATCAACTGGTGTCAGACTCATGGACTGAAACTAAATGCCAAGAAATGCATAATGGTATTCTTCAGGAAGTCATCCAACCCTGGTAACTATCATATTGACAACACATCCATTAGAGTTGACCCAGTAGTCAAGGACTTGGGGCAACACATAGACAGTGACCTAGCCTTTGACCATCATGTGTCTAGTGAGGAAATCATTCTATGTTGTGCAATTTATAAACAAAGATATGGAATCTAGGTCCAAGGAAGTCATTGTTCCACTGTATTTGGAGCTCATCGGACCTATCATTGAGTGCAGTGCCACATTTGGTATGCACCTAACAAGGCATATCCAACAAATGGAACATCCACAGAAGTTCCTCACTAAAAAATACAGGGCAGTAAAATGTCCTATGCAGATCGCCTCAAGGCCCTATCCCTATATTTTGTCTCCTACAGACTGTTGACAGGAGAGCTATGCCTGGCATACAGGTCATTGTCAGCTGCCACTCTGATGGACCTCCTGCATATCAGCAAAACAAACAGCACCAGATTTACCCATTCTAAATACTTAAACCTTGCCTGTGATATAAATAAGACCTGCTGGAGAGACAATTATGTATCCCAAAGACTACCCCATCTCTTGAACAGGTTCCCCATCCATGTGAAGCAGAGTTCCTCCCTAACCCAATTCAAGCATAACTTGGACAATTGGATGGGGAACAGGAAATTCATCCCTGGCTTGGCACCTGTGTCTCTAATGGACACAGACAACCTGTAAATGGTTAATTTCCCAGGCTCCTGATTGTAAATGTTTCATCTCCCAAGCCCCTGCTTACACTTATCAAGGGTATCAGCACTTGTCAAAGAATTGGGATGCATGGCTAGGCTTAAAAAGGTCCTTGAGGTTGTTAGCCTAGTAAACACCAATGAACCTATGAACATGTATGCTGTGTACCACAAAAGTTGTGAAACTCTAATGACTGACATTGACTGACCACAAAAGAAATCCTGCAGTTGGTTTGGAGGATTAAGTCACTTGCCCCTTGTAGCCATAACTAGGGTTTGATACTCAGTAAGTAGTGATTTAACTAGCAGTCCTGTCTAACTGGGGCATTAAATACACACACACACACACACACACACAAACTAACCTGTGTCCTTCAAGTTCTGTTGGTTAAAATAAATTCCATGTCATCCTGCTGCCCCCTCCCCCAAAAAAATAAAAATCAAACACCTCTGTCCCATAGGCAGCAGTGCACCACAGCAATACAATCTAACCTTCACTTTTCTCTTCAAGTTCCATTGAATATCCTAAAGGAAATTCCATCTCCTCCTCCTGCACAACAAGAAATCCTCACCTGTTTTGCTTTGAGATTAAATCTCATGCCATTCCTGGAAAGCCAGTCATCTGCTGTGTTCATGCTCTTGCCACACAGGAAACAGCAGCAGTTATTTGCTATGCATGCAAAGCAGGAAGCAGCAAAAGTATTGGTTCAATGTCTGGGAACTAAGTAGGAGAGTGCAGTCTTTCGTTTTTAAATGTTGTAGGACTACTTTTTTTTATCATTGTTGTATGGCCCAGGCCCTCCCCCCCCAGCCAGCACTGGGCTCTAGGCAGCTGCCTAGGTTAACTAGTGCTGGATCCAGTCTCGCCTGTGACTCACTCAGCACTGTGCTGCCTAAGCATGTACTCCACTCCACATTGCTGTATTCCATACATCCAGATGGGATCAGTATTACAATGATAGTATTCCACACTTTCTCCTTGAGATGAAAGAGATCCCCTGCAGCCACTGCCCCATGTCCTCTCTGGTTCTTGGAGTGTCTGCCTCACTATCCATATATGGGTCCCTGGTGTCTTTGTCAAGAATAGACTTGTTGTGCCAGCAAAGCCAGCGTCCACATGCTTCATAGGTTCATAGGTTAGTACTAGGCTAACTGCCCTTATGGGCTATTTTAAGCCTAGCCAATTACCCCATGTCAGAATCAAACCCTGCAAACCCTTATTCTTCCTCCCCAGTGTCCAGCTCCTCGGGCACACCTTTTTCCAACAAGTTAGCTTTTTACAAAACCTTTTTAAATATGTCCCCACCTTTTTAAATATGTCCCCATAAACCGCTGATGTCAAGAAGATAGGCCACTAATGGCTTAGTGTGAAGAAGCATTACCAGTAAGTTTCAGTAGCTACAGGCTTTAGCTTGCCTCCAAATGCTGCAAACTTGCATAACCACTGCTCTGTAGAGATGCAGTGTTGTCCACTGTTTAGTGCTTCTCACATATCATTGTCTTGTGCTTTTCAAGACCTACAGGCACTCTAAACACTTCAAAACTGCACTGCTTTCTTTATTGCTGGAAAAGGCATCATTACATTGCAATTTAGCAAGCAGGTTGCCATCCAGTCCATTTTAGACTCACCTTTCCTCATACAGCTCTTCTATACACTCCTCTTTATGAGTCACTGTATATCCCTATACTGGTTTATTAGTAGAAATGTATTACAGATCTCTTAGATCTTCCACTTCCACAGCTCTCACTCCCAGCACCTCACTTTTTTCATGCCTCTGTACTGATAAAGATTTCTGTCACTTAGATTACTGGATCTGTAACAATGGATGGATATTTACCCTGAAACTTGTGATACCTGTTTTAGATCTTGAAATTAGATTTTAGTAGAAGTGCACATATCAACATTCCCTAAGCAAATACATGCGTCCAAATCACCCATTATAAGACTTCTGAAATATACCAGAAATACACATACCTCTAATTTTTAATAGTCTACATTCTAAAAATACACTATGGGGAAGGAGCATTTCCTGGTCAGTACTTGTACTCAGTGGGGAGAAAGATGAAAAGGTGAAGCCTACTGGATACAAAGCACTTTGGCTGGTTGCACTTCTCACTCCGGGCAGAAAAAAATTATTCCTTGTCTGTGACAACATGACAGGTCTTTTGGAGGGAGTAGAGCTGCCCACTCTAATTTTCTGGGTTATATTTGTGAGACAGTTTGCTATCCAATGAATTATATAGGAATTAACATTTATCTGGGATAATTTAGCTGCAACAGTCAAGTGTGGGATGATGTTGAATACCTTCGAGAGATCTAGATATGCAGTGTGTACTGCTTTTCCATCATCTATTGCTTTAGTAACCTTCTTGAAATGTCAACCAGGTTAAGTAGACAGGAACCGTCCTTAACAAATCTGAATTTGCTTAGATCAAGTGTTTAGAGATTTCTTATGTCTTTTTTTATTAATTCCATAATGATCCTTTCTATTGGCTTACAGATGAAACTCGTCAGACTTATGTGTCTATCATTTCTTGTGTCTATTGATGCCCCACTTTGTGCAAGGGTGCTCTCCTCCATTCATCAGACAGAGAGCCTGATTGGAGACTAACATTGAATAGCCTCTGTAGGGGCCTGAACAGTCTCATTTCAGGCCGGCATTTAAGCAGCCTGGTATGTTAGCTGGCCCCATAGCAGCAGTGTTCCTGGCTTTGGAATATTTGTGGGGCGTAGATGCCAATATGAGATCTGGGCAATGTAGGATGGGAGAAGGGTGAAGTTAGAGCTAAATTTATCTGCTAATAGATTGGTTATGTCATCAGGGCTTGAGTATGTGATATTATTTACTATTAGCGGTGCATGGTACTGGGCATTGTTTCTAAGGTTTCTAAAATAAAGAAGGCCTTGCAGTCATCCTTTGCCTCGGTGGCAGTTTTTACCTCGTGTCTGGCTGTAGTTGATTTGATCAAGGTCCAGAGTTCATTGTTAAGTTTAGCGAGAGCTCTTTTTGCATATTGAGAGTTACATCTATTTTTACATGCAGTGTTTTTTTTTTCCTTTTTCTTATACATCCTGTTTATATTTGGGTTCTGCCATAGCAGTTTATTTTTGAACTTGGCATTGTATTATCTTTAGAGGGGGACGATGCACCTATGCAGCTGTTCATATGTGCATAGTATGTACAAGTAAAAGATTCCACATAAGCAGCACTTTGTCACACACAAAATAAACATTATTTTCTTTCTACTAATGACTTTAAGAAGAGTCAGTCTAAATGTTCAGCTTTGTGGTATCCTGTGGGCAGCCCACTCAGCCCTCAGATTACAATGTATTTGCTATGAATCTCTGTATTACATTTGTTATATTGTTGGGACTGCTGTATAACCTATCACCCAAGGATCCCACTCCAAGATTGGTTATCTTATATGTTAAATGTCTGTCAAGTATTGTGTCGACCGCCTTGCTAAAGTATCGACACAACTGCATGCACAGCCTTTACATGGACCACTACTCTGGTTACTAATCCAAGAAAGTCCTTGGTCTTTACATGCCTCATGCTGGCTCTTGCCTTCTCCATCTTTTGCCAGACTGATTGTGACTACTCAGCAGTTTGTCCTGACACAGCAGTATATTCTTCTGGGCCACTGCATTTAATCTTCCGTCTCAGCCTTCCTCCCATTTTTTTGAAGGATCATTACATTAATTACCTCACTTCTTCATTTGTCTCTTCTTTCCTTAATGGTTTATTAAAGGAGCACCCGGTGGTGTTACTAGCCTTGTCCTCTGTTGTTTTAGAACTCTAAAGTGAATATCAGAAGGATCAGTATTGTATTTATCTGCATTTTTTAAGTTTTATAAGTGTTTCAGAATCCCTTCTTCTGTAATTAAAATAATGTTAACAACAGTAGCCCCTCTGTCTCTCTTCACCTCCATACAAACTCTTATCTGTGTTCTGGCTTAGGTATTACTATTTATTTTAACTGCTAGGGAAACAAACATATGTATTCAGTATCCCCGCAGGTTTATTGTCACCATACTTCCCCTTCTTTATAAAACATACACTTCTCTGTTCCTCCATTACTTTTTTCTGAGCCTATAAAAAGGTTTTTGTACAACCATTTATGTACCTATAAACCATTTTATTTGTCTTACTGACTGTGGTAATGATGTTTTCTTCTGCTGGTCTTTGTTATTCAGACTGCCTCGGCCCTGCTTTTTCTGTGAGTGTGTGTGTTTGATAAGTATGCTAAATAAAAAGTGCGCATTTCAAGTTTCAAGTCAAACACATTACCCTTCATTATGGACTAACTGGAAAATGTGTTATTCGACAATAGAAATGAAACAACATTTATAAATTCGCACTAAGGCAGTCTTGGCAGTTTGCAGGTGTGCATCATTTTTCCATAACATGAAGATTATTAGAGGCAGTAGTCATTTATGGTTAGTAAGGACAGAGAATACCAAGATCCTTGCACTATTATTATGAATACCATAGAAACTCCTGCTTACTTTTTATTTTGTAGTGTTAGAGACAGCAAAATAAATAAACACATCATTAGATATACTTACCAAATTCCTAACTTTGTTAAACTTTGCATAAAAGTGTGTCAGTAAAATTGAATGTGTAAAGGTCTTCAAGCTTCAGGCATAAAAGATATAAATGCTCTCTCTGCCATTTTACAGCCTGTTGCTAACTTAGTATGTGTGGGTGCCTGCGTGCGCGCGCGCGTGTGTGCGTGTGTGCGTGTGCGTGTGCGTGTGTGTGTGTGTGTGTGTTTGTATGTGTGTTCATGCATCAGAGAAGACATCAGCACTCAAACAGGATTCTGGGTCTGGTCTAACAGTAAAAAGTTCCTTTGTTAGCCACTACTATTTCACATGGATAGAGAGGAACTGATAAAATATAGTCCTGAGCATTTCAAGTGCTGTTGTTTTATACTGTTTTTAGGCAATTTGTAAGGCACTTCAAATCATAAGTAGCTGCAGCATGTTCACCCCAAGTATTGTTTTAAATTATGACAGTGTATCCATTATACTGAGAGGGTTCAAGTTAAACTGAAAGACCTTAATTTCTGCATATTTGTGTACATGTGTTGATTTCATCTTTTGTGGAAACTCAGTACAATTGCAAGGTCATATTGATTACGAAGGGTCTAGTTTACTGAAAAGTTGTGCTCAGAGTATTAAAAATAACTGTTGAGTTATGGCCATGTGTTGAACATTCCCATAAAAAATAAGGGAACAATAGACTGAACAAAAGGGACAGCTTATAGAAAGTTGTCCCCATCTCATCAGCAATGGTGTTCTATTAAAGTAAGGGAGTTAGGGCAAAGGTACATATATTGAAAGGGCAATTTGGTTCACATGAAAAACACTGGGGTTGCATTCACTTTCATAAGGGTGTTTCTGATGAGTGTTGTTTTTGAGCAGTGGGGATGTGATTTATTGCCCAAGGTGTGAACATAATGTGGAAGTACAAACATTTAAGTGACTTCCCAATAGAAATAAAATACAGAGATGCCACCAGGATTTCTGGAGATGTATCGCATCTTCCAGAGTGCTTCCCCAAAAGACTACTCCAAAATTTCTGATTTATACACAAAGTGCCTGAGCTTCCTTGGACCTTGGGCTAGAAACCTGAGCCTGTAAAACCCGTAACTCCTACAGAAACAACGAGCACTGAAAGGTGCTTGTTGCCCGATGTACCACATGGTACATAAATGGGAAAGAGAGAGACGAGCCTGTGCTTCCACCTTCCTGTTAAAAATAACTGTCCTTATATATTCTGAGTACAGTAGTAAAGTACAGCATGTATACTAAATACATTAGAACTGTTTAACTGGATAATTATAAATATAGCATGTATACCAAGTTCATTAAAAGTCTTTAATTAGATAATTAGCAATATAGCACGCATATATCACTATGGACAGTTATTGTCTTTCTTGGCTCAATTATGCCCTTTTAATTGCAGTTTTATGTTCGAAGCTGAAATATCTGGTGTCCTTTTGCTAGGCAAAATGTTGGCACTTTAAATTTTCTTTTGTATACCTCAGCTTACTTGGTGACTATGTCCATGATGAAAGAAGAAACTAGCCCTGAGGATATGGCATGGGAAGTACTGCCACCTCTGTAGTGCCTTTTTTAGGCAAGATTCAAATAACAAATTCACCACCGTAACAGGTACAAGCAAGCAAAATCTGAGGGTAATGCTACTTAATGTTAGAAGTCTAAACCTCAAAATACACTCACTCCAGGCACTCCTTAAAATGGAGAACATCGACATCTGTGCAGTGACAGAGACCTGATTCAAGGCTCCAGAGGGCACCCCTGCATTACCAGGCTATAATTCATACCACACCTTTCGGCCACCTAACCTGGACTGAAGCACTAAAGGCGGAGGCGTGACCATATTCATTAAGGATATCCACACCTCCAGGCTAGTTGCTCAGCATAATGCATCCGAGATTATCCAAGTGCAACTAACTCTGGGCAAGACCGCAATACAAATTGTAGCTTGCTACAGATCCCCGCCATGCCCCAGGATTCCCACTTCTTATTTCTTGATACACTGGAAAATATTAGGGTACAACCAAACACCCTAATAATCGGCGATTTCAACTACCCCACCATTAACTGGGAAAACTACTCATGTACTAACACTTGTGCTCAACGTTTTCTGGGATTCATAAATTCCAACGTCTTGGATCAACTTATCCACACCCCCATCAGGGGCAGCAATACCCTAGACCTGGTCATTACCAACATGGGGCAACCGGTGTTCCACACCAGACATCAATTCCTCGTTGGTCAGATCTGACCACAAGCAAATCACTCTGGACATCCACAGCCCACCCCACCCCCCATTAGGGAAACCACTGTAAAAAATTTCTCCAAAGCCAACTTCACGCTTCTTAAGACAGAAGTGGCAAACTTCACGACACCCATGCTGATGGAAAATAGAGGTACGACTGCTGAATCCTATACAATTGCACTTTATAAGCACTTACACGAGTGCATGGATCATGCAATCCCTAACAGAACTAAGATGCTATCCTCCAAAAAAAGGAAGCCAATCTGGTCGGCCCCTGCCATAAACAAACTCAACAACAGAAGAAAGAAACTGTTGCAAAAAAAGAGTAAAATCCCATGATTGGAGGAACTCCGTGGTCAGCCTCAGTAAGAAGCTGAGATCCCTCATAAAATCATCCAAAGCTAGTTATGAAAAGAAAATCGCCACTGATTCTAAAGACAACCACAAAGCATTCTATAGCTATGTCAAGAATCTCAATGGCAACACTCAGATCTGCTCTGAGTTGCAGCACAATGGCACTAAATGTACAGAACCAACTGATATTGCCATCATCCTGGCAGATAGGTTCAGTGCTAACTTTACCCCTCTCTCATCCACTATAGGGCCCATCTCCATTCTGGAAGAATGCAAAGTTCCTGTAATCACGGCTGCACAGGTAAAAAACACACTCTCCAAAGCCAAGAACACAGCATCCATGGGACCTGACAACATCCCAGGCTGTGTTCTACATGAACTACAGAATGAACTGGCACCCCACCTAAGTACCATGTTCAATCATAGCCTCACCTCTGGCTTTGTGCCCACTGAATGGCACACATCAGCAGTTATCCCACTCCACAAAGGGGGAGCCACCATGGACCCTAGGAACTACAGCCTCATTAGCCTGATGAGCCTGGTCTGCAAGGCTATGGAACGTATCATCATGGAACTTATAAACAATGACATTGGTAATCTCCAAACTCTGGACCCTACCCAGTTCAGATTTGTAAAAGGCAGATCATGTCTCCTAAACCTGATAGACTTCTTTGAAGCAGTCACCAAAGCCATAGATGAGGGTAAGGTGGTTCACACAGCCTATCTAGATCTCGCCAAGGCTTTCAACACCATCCCCCACTCTGGAATTATAGATAAACTCACTAAACTAGGTATAAATCCTTATGTCACAAGTTGGGTTGCCAACTGGCTCACTGACAGAACCCACACTGTGAATGTAGCAGACTCTAAATCCAACTTCAGAACAGTGACAAGTGGAGTACCACAGGGTTCAGTCCTAGGTCCTCCCCTGTTTGGTATCTACGTCTGTGAAGTACAGGCTAACACAGAAGGTCTTTGGCTAACAAAGTTCACAGATGATTGCAAACTAGGAGCCATAATCAAAACTCCTAATGATGTGTTCATCCTACAAAAGGGCCTCACTGAGACAGATGCCTGGTGTCAAAGCCATGGCCTCAAGCTCAATGCCAAAATGGGCATTGTCATCCCTTTTGGTAAAAACTCTGTACCCATGAACTACCACATAGGCGGTAGTCTACTTAACACCGAAAGTGTGATAAGAGACCTTGGGACACAGGTGGACAGTAGTCTCTCCTTTGATAATCACATCTCCACAGTAGTCAGGAAATCCTTCTACGTGGCACACCTCATCATAAAAGGTTTCTCATCCAGGAAAAAAGAGGTAATTGTTCCCCTCTACACATTACTCATTAGACCCATTATAGAGTACAATGCCCCTTTTGGTATGTACCTCACAAGACATCTACAACAACTGGAAAGGCCACAGAAATACTTCACAAAGAGGATTGCCAGCCTCAAACAAATGCCCTACGCAGACTGTCTCAAAAAACTCCAGCTTTACTCTGTCACATATCACTTACTCAGAGGTGATCTCTGCCTAACATACAAAGCTATGTCAAACCCAGAGTTGTTGGACATGCTCCACTTAAAGAAATCCCAATCCGCCTGAGCTACACTCTCTAGGGACCTAAACTTTATCACCACAATAAACAGAACATGCTGGAGGGATAGATTCCTGTCCCATAGACTTCCCATACCCTGGAACAAACTACCTATCTATATTAAACAAAGCTCCTCATTAGCCCTCTTCAAGAAAAATCTTGATGATTGGATGGGAGATAGGAAATTCACCCAGGGGATCATCTCTGTGGTTCTGCTTAACAGGGGCACAGGAAGCTAATTTTCTTGGGTGGCAAAAGCCAGGGCACCATTTGGCTAGGCTTATATAGACCCTAGGGTCAATAGCCTAGTACCTACCTATGAACCTAAAAGCTTACAGATCCACAGCAGAAGAGTCAAGCAGAGGAATAGGAGATGGTGCTGGGCAGTTTATTACATGAAATAAAGAAAAGGGCCCTGCTACTAGTGAAGTGGACACCCATCACTACTCTTTGAGACATCACTGCTGTTAAAAGACTGGGACCATCTAGTACCTTTCTAAATTGTAGATGGTGGGCCACTATGATGAAGTGGCAGGAAGTATTTTTAATAAAGCAATACACAGAACCCATTTTTGTATTATTAGAATAGTTTCCTTTCATTCAGGGAGTAGCACATGCAGATGACATATTTCTATTACTTTCAGTATTCTGATAATTTTTGAGTTCTACATTTGGAATACAAATTTGTATTAGAGTAATGCATAATGAAGAAACAAAGTACCAAAACAAACTCTTCCTAAAGACTTATCATGATCACTGATACATTTCTAGATTCTGCATTGATACTGTTTACTTTCTTAATTCCAGGTTTAGGAACACAGCAGGGCAATATGGAATGCAGGACTGCAATTCCAGTTAATATATTATAACTAACAAAAAGTATGTTCAGTAACATTCAGACTCAAACATAAAGTATCTGGCCTACCTTAGATGCACATAAATACAAGACAATTTCTAATACTGACCCCCCCCCCGAGTTTTGAATGCATTTTATTTGTTTTTCCCCTAAACTGAAAACCAGATGACATAGAAGTAAATTGTCTGAAGAATATTTACCCTTTTCCAGAAGAGACTTGATCATTTTGAAGTACTCCAAATGATTCATTGCAAAGAAAATTAATATCTCATTGAGCTTTGGATGTAATTTTCAAAAATTAAAATGACAAAAAGGGACCAAAATCTAAAACAGTGGGGCAGCACTGAGGCGGAGCAACACTAAAGAAGAATTGCTGATCTAACCAGCCTGCCAGCTAATGTTGGAGAATTAAGACTATAAACAGATAACAAGCTGTTTCATGTAATCCAGGGTTTGATTCCCCCAGCCTATATTTGCCTACTATGTGTCTCTGAGCAAGTCACTTAACCAGAAAGTACTTCAGGGCAATTAGAAAAGTGGACTACGTCCTCAATGATCTCCTGGACAGCATGCATGCCAAGTAAATACATATGAACCCATGAAACGGCAGATGTTGCGGTTGAGCATAATGAATTCAAACTCATTAGATTACCAGAAAGTGGCTGCGTAGTGCAACTAATCTAAGCATTGAAGCTGTATAGCAACAAGGTGGTTAGTAGCTGGCATAATGGTTAAGGTGTCCACCTCATAAACAAGAAGTATAAGGTTTGATTCTCATGAAAGGAAATTGGTTAGGCTTGAACTTATGAACATTTAAGTTCCTAAATGCAAAGAGACTCACTGTCTTGTTTAAAGCAGTATAACATTAAAGGCAGCATTAAAGTGCATGCTGTAACAGTGTATTATCAAGGCAGCACATACAATCTGTGGACATCTGTGTCCAGAAAACAAACAAATGTGTATGATAAAGCACACTGTGCTTAGAGTACATCCACTACAGTAATACTGATTTATTCTGATTTTACAAATGTCATACAAGATGAAAACCTTCACAAACATGTTCTGTCAGCCATCCATGATCATCCATAGGAGCAGGTAATCTTACATATTAAATGTCTACAAGCACCCTATTAAATGTAATCATCTTTTTTGACACACGTGTGTATCCTGCCATGTCCATCATTGTCGCCTTTGCATCTTTGAGTAGCTTGCTGCAACATATACCAAGTATTGAAAATGTTTGCTTCACATACATCACAGGTTACACCATTAAAACTATGTAATTTTAAAATATTATACTCGGATACAATTCACTGATTAAGCACAGCATGCTGCATAAATCTGGTATGTATTATGATCTGTCTTGAAAGATATGCTAAATAGTTAAAGAGACTTCTGAAAAAGTAATCATTCCGACTACTGTGCAGTTTGCTGTCACCATAAGTCTCTGTAAATTTAAAACTGAATACTGTGATTTGTAGGACTTTGTATATGTGAAATTATTTGTTAGGCTGTCTGTTTTCTACCAAATCAAGCATTCACTTTATTCTGAATTTATTATTATCTGAGTTATAGGGTACATGGGGGTGAATCCCGAATATCAGTTTGTGCAGGAGACTTCAATTTTTTTTTACTTTTCCTTCTGTTCTCTTTTAATAATCTTTACTTAAAATGGAAGTGCATGCATACCATTCCTCTCTGATGCATTGTTTTTGACAAGATGCTACTTTAAATATTTAGTATTGAAAATGTCAGAGTGTCTCATTTTAGTTTCTAACTTAACAAAGTATCTTAATTAATCTTTTGCAGTAATACTACTGCAAGTTGAGGTGCTGTCCTTCTGAAGAGACACTAAACCTAGGTCCTATCTACCTGCATTGCTGATAGCAAAGGTGTAAGTAAAAGATCTAGTGTACACATCTCAAAAAGAGTGGGGGGATTTCTTTGTGTCAGGACCAAATTTTCCCTTGTCATTATGAATATCAACTTGGGTATCCACTGAAAAGAGACAATGACTAGTGGGGTTAACTTGACCAACAAAAGTAAATAAATTAAAGCATTCATGTTTAATTCCTTTGTTTCAGTAGATCAGTACCCAGACAGTCATAAGAATTTGGTGCACCTCTTACAGATACTGATTTGATATTAACAAATGTAAAGTACAAATATATAAGGCTGTTACTCTTAAATGAATGTATAACAGACAGTTGTAAAGTTCACAAAACCACAATAAGTATTGGTATGCCTAGATACCCCATAAATTGCCTGGAACAGTCCAGTCCAGGTGTGAAGTAGGTATGCAAATGAGGTGAGATGACATTCTACACAATTCAGAGTGGTAGATGGACTTGAGAACTGCATTTAAATAACAGGAGTACAGACACGGACTGCTCACAACTAAAATCCAATCACAACAAGATTTACGACAACAGGACGGATGGTTTACTTAGTATAACTTAGCTGACCATAGAATTAGAACGGAATGTAAAAATGCAGAAGAATACTTATAGAGCAACAGAGGAATATATAATGTACGAACAGAAGAGTGCAATGTATACTGATCCCCTTATGTCACGTTGATAGTAGCAAACCCTAGCCATTGTAAGCTATCTATAGACCATATCACTTCATTCACCTATATACAAATTAACTATCTCATATAGTCATAACATCACTGAGATTTCCTTATTCAAGTCATTCCATTAATAGAATGAGTTACAGTAGTATCCCTGCAGGGAGAAATGGAATGCTCTTTCATTGATGAGCACTGTAAGTTTCTTGAACTTGGGAGGCACAGTGGTGCAGCGGTTAACATCTCCGGTTCAATTCTCGGATGGGGTGCCTTCTGTGTGGAGTTTGCTTGCCCTCCCTGCATTCGCATGGGTTTCATCTGGGTACTCTGGTTTACCCCCACATTCCAAAGACATGCATCTGGAGTGTTTCTCCCAGGCCTCAGCTAAAAATAGGCTCTGTCCTAGTTGAACTTTCCCAGTCAACAAATGTTAAATAAATAAAATAGAATCATGCTAGAATAGACCAAATGATTCATCATGCTGAGGATATTCTTATGGAGAACTTCAGAGCCTTGCCCTTTTTACTACATACTGATACTTCTTAAGAATTCTAGAGATATTCACAATAAAAGTAATAACAGTGCACACATTTTCCTTATGGGGATCATGCTCAAAATGATTCCTGTAGTAACCACCCTATGTGTCACAACCCTAGAAAGGGACTTATGTACATTTTGTTTGGAGTAGCCCCATCACTCAATCTACTTTTAATACCTTGTGTAACCCTATAAACCTGGATGTCCTTAGTGCGTAACCTACCAGCCTGAAGTAACTCATTATAAGGTAGTGACATAGTCAGATGACAAGGGTAAGCACTAGACATAAGAAGAAAAGAATCTGCAAAGCTAGACCTTCCACCCAAAGTCCTATGGACCCTCTCCTCCAAAAAAAGGAAGCCAATCTGGTGGTCCCCTGCCATAAACAAACTCTACAACAGAAGGAGGAAACTGATGCGGAATAAGATGAAGTCCCAAGACTGGAAAAACTCCCTTATCAGCCTCAACAAAAAGTTGAGATCTCTCATCAAATCCTCTACAGCTAGCTATGAAAACAGAATTGCAGCAGATAGCAAAGACAACCACAAGGCATTCTATAGTTATGTAAAGAATTGCCACAGCAATACCCAGATTTGTTCAGAGCTATTGCACAATGGCACCTCCTATACCGAGCCAACAGATATTGCCAGTATTCTGGCCGACAGATTCAGTGCCAACTTTACCCCTCTCTCCCCCACCAAAGGACCAATCACAATGCCAGTAGATTGCCAGGCACCCAACATTACTGCTGCACAGGTTAAAACAGCACTGTCCAAGGCTAAGAATACAGCTTCTTCCCCACTCAGGAATCATAGAAAAACTCACTAAGCTAGGCATCAACTCCTATATCACTAGGTGGGTTGCAAACTGGCTCACAGATAGAACCCACAGTGTGAAAGTAGCTGACTCCAAGTCAGACTGCTGACCAGTCATGAGTGGAGTCCCACAGGGTTCGGTCCTGGGTTCTCTCCTGTTTGGTATCTACTTCTCTGAAGTTCAGGCCAACACAAAGGGACTCTGGCTGACAAAGTTCACAGACAGTTGCAAGTTGGGAGCCATAATTAACTCCCCAAATGATGTTGACATCCTACAGAAAGGCCTCACTGAGACCAATGACTGGTGTCAGAACCATGGCCTTAGGCTCAATGCCAAAAAAAGTGTCGTCATCCCCTTTGGGAAAAACCCATTTCCCATGAATTACAACATCGATGGTAGTACACTGAACACAGAAGGCATTATAAGAGATCGGGGAACTCAGGTTGACAGCAACCTCTATTTTGACCAACACATTGCCACTGTGGTCAGAAATTCTTTCTATGTAGCACATCTCATTACTAAGGGTTTTGCATCCAGGAAGAAAGAGGTCATTGTCTCCCTCTACTCTTCCCTCATTAGGCCAGTCATTGAGTACAATGCCCCGTTTGGCATGTACCTCACTAGACACCTGCAACAACTGGAGAGGCCACAAAAGTACCTCACAAAGAGGATCCTGGGCCTTAAACACTTGTCCTGTATGGACAGACTCAAAAAATTAACTATTCTCTCTCTCATATTGCCTACTTAGAGGCGATCTTTGCTTGACTTACAAATCCATGTCTGACCCAGCTCTGTTAGAAATGCTACATCTAAAGAAATCCCAATCCCACTGCACCACATGCTCCAGAGACCTCAACCTCATTACCACAATCAACAGAATAAGCTGGAGGGATAGGTTCATAACTCAAAGACTGCCCATGCTATGGAATAGACTTCCCATACATGTCAAGTGGAACGCCTCACTGGCCCTCTTCAACAGAAATCTTGATGAGTGGAGGGAAATAGAAAATCACCCTGGAGATCAGTCCAGTGGCTCTACTCGACAGAGTCACTGGGGACTAAGGTCAGGTGGCACAATGCCAGGGTAAACCTATGGGCTAGTCTTGTAAAGGTTCCAGGGCCATTAGCCTAGTACACACCTATGAACCTATGTAATTTAACCTGGCCTATATACTGACAATCATCCAAATAGTGTATGGTCCCAACTTGTAAGTTGTAAGCAAAAATATTCCATAGTCATTAATGTTGAACCTTTTGAAAAATGAATGAAAATCCTGGATTCTACCTTTAACTATAAAAAAAAAAATACTAATGTACCCTCTCTAAAAAAATACATGTTCTTGAAAATGTACATCAACAATTATCCATTGATCCTTCAGTGAACACATAAAAAGGTTACATAGCTGGAGACAAATGTTGTCTCAATAGCCATACTTCTTATTATTAGAAAGATATCACTATTGTAATGGAAAAAATATTAGTGTGGCAAAACTCCATGCACTATAGAACAAAAGGGGCAATGTCAGTATTACCAAAAAAAAAAATTAAATTGCATGTAGATCGTGATATTACTAGTCTGGTTTGTCCACTTTGATGTCCAGTGTTGCAAATAAAATGCCCTCCTGTCACTGAAAGTTCTATAAGATTACATAGTTCTGCAGGGATATACCAGACCGTGTCCAAACTGCTCACAACTTGACAAACAATATACCTCATGGTGGTATTTAATTTCTTTGTGGGTATTTGAGAGACAATAAAATAAGTGTATGTGAGGGCTGCCAAGGATTTCCTCGGTGGCACTGCTTTTTGTAAGATGACCCTTATCAACTGCTTCCTGCAAAATTGCAAATATCTGCTCTTGGACCTAAGCCATAAGATTAGACAACGTCTGATATTCCAAGCTTTTACAAAACAAAAAGTAACACATTTGTAAGTAATTTGCTTTTTTTATTTGTTTAATCCACTAACAAATAAAGTACTTTTTTTTTAACTGTCCTTTGTTTTACATTTTTGAGAGTTTACAAGCAATTCACATGCATGGAACATGCACGTTATCTTGTCAGTGGGATCTATCATTGCTTAAACGTAAACAAATCTAGAGTGAAAATTTACATAGGAACCAACCAAGAGCCAAGTGCTAATAATCAACACAACAATTTAGAGTACATACTGACATATGACTCAACATAAACTGTTTCTAAGGACACAAACTTACACAACACTGCACCTCTAGCCTGTTTTATCAAATGTTTCTGTCACTGCTTTTGGGGTTGTTGTAGCAGTATTTATGCAGACACTACATGTTGAATATCCTCGTCTTGTTACTTCCCTGCCTACTGTTCATACCTCCTCTTTACTTTGTTTGCCTTCTGTCAAACTAGCAGTACTTAACTCAGTGCACGTTTTATGCCAAGAGCTCTTTCTCCTTAACTCTTCTAGCAGGGCCCCTAAGATCTTGTGTCCCATGTCTTTTAGTAGTTGCTCTTCCTCTCTTCTTATGGCTTCCATCAGTCTGACCAGCTCTTGTACACTTTGGTGGTCCTGCCTCTTATATTTCCTCATTCTTGCAAAATGATTATCTAAGTGATTATCTAGTTTACAGTCGGGGAATTTCCATTGCTTAACTGCTTTGTGTTCATTCCCAAGCATCATTTCCACTTTAAGATAGGAGTGCTGGGAGAGTACCTGAGGTTCCACCATCACTTCCTATTTATCCTCAACCAGGAGTTAAAGCTACTGGAATAATTGGTCCAGCACAATCTGCCTCTTACCCTTCCTGGAGCTTCTAAGCCTCTACTCCCTAACTGCCTTATCAGTCCCCTGACTTCCACATTCCTTATCTTTTACCTTGTCCCCCTACTTAATATATTTCCTCTGCAGTACACCTGGTTCCAGTCACCTAGAATGAGCAGAGATCACTCATAGCTTAAGTTCATGCTTATTTTAGTGCTTGTTTTCTAACTACTTTACAAAAATAAAAAACTCAAACGGTGTTACAGAAGTATGATGTAACACAGCAAAAAAAGACAGCAGCGTAGATGAATGGCCCACCAGAGAAACAGTCAACTATCCAACGAAAAAATAAACTGAAGGACCAAACCACAGCACAGCAGAATAAAATCATAAATTTAATATAATTGTAGTTATGAGCGCTTTCGCAGCTAATCAAGCCACTTCTTCAGACTATATGGACTTCCTCTTTCTTCAGCCTCCCCAAAACTATATCTCTTTGAACTGGGTATGTTAACTCATTAATGTTCCATCTAAGAATAGTTACACCTCTCATCTGACTAGCAAAGCATTGAATCTTAGCTGCATTGGGGGATCCTAATGGTGAGTTCTCTCCTTTCCCACTATATCTACCTCTGTATTCCCAGTGTGTTCCTCTTCTGAACCCCAAAACACATCTCCTGAGTTTCTCACTTTTCTACTTACTGGACTTCGTACTGAAGCAGTTGTTACACTTCTCCAGAGTTATTGTGTTGTGATGCAAAGCATATTAACATTTCCACAACATCTAAACTCCAAACATTTTTTATGTATATATATATATATATATATATATATATATATATATATATATATATATATATATGGCATGGTTGATATTTCCCCAATATAAGCACTGCAAGCACAATCTATCCTTGCCAATATAAAAGCTTTATTGACATTTGTCATACAGATTGTAAGCATTCTTCCCTCCCCACTGGACCTCTTGCATGGTCTCCTTCCTCCCACAGTGAATATCTATGCCACATTAATCAAAAACCCAGATTAATGTTTTCATTTAACAAGCCCTCATCAAAAGGCTGGCTATAGCAATAGCAATAGCAACAATTGTGTATAAACAACTGAATGAACAGTGAGACTTGTTCAAAGTTCTGGTCTGGGTACAGTATAACCAGAAAGTAATTTTAGTCCAGCTCTGTTTATTGAGTCTTCATCTGACCTCTTATCATGCATGAGACAATTACAGCTGTATTCACCAGATGCCTTAGCCCACAGCAGAGAGCTAATGACAACAATGGTCACCATAATATTTAACCTGCTGAATATTCAGAAAAGCTTGTCCATCAATCATGGCAATTTTAAATCAGTCCTACTTTTTGTTATTGCATCTGGTCTATCCTCAATGTAGTTTCAACAGTACTTACATGGCATCCAAAATGATGGAGCCTTCATTTTGTCATTTTCTGAGCTGTGACATTATTTCTGATCTCTCTTCAAATACTTGAGATATTTTAAAGAGTGGGAAAACTACCCCCTGTTTAATCAACATTTTCCTATGTCCTCCTTGTGTTCTGCAGGCTATGGCTCTTTTCTGGTACCTTGTACTGTGGTTGGAGCTGGTGAAGATACTGTCCCATCTCCTCTAGCCAACCTTCAGGAAACATGCTGTAAAAACAATTTACAGGAGGTGGGATATAACAGTTTAAAATGAATCCTTTATGTTTTGACAACATGACAGCTGGTAAGAATGGTGCTCACTTCTTTCTTGTCCCAATAGAATAGTCTTGATCGATAAATATTCAGACAGCACCACACACCCACCTAGCACCCACCTTCCACAATAAAGAAAATAGTCTTTCCTTTAACCAGTAAGTCTCAATACTGGGCAATAATCGGCCGCAAGGAACATACATTGCCTCACCTCCAGTCCATCCTGTGTATCTTCTTGAGTTGATTTCTGAAACAGGAATCTGCATCCACACACTGCATGGTAAGGAACTGCATGCAGTCTTTCCCCTCTACACCTTCAGAAAACCAACTGAAATACAAATTCTTTCCTCAAGATCTGTTCTGGTAGTCAATTAGCATCTGCTCAACCAAGTCTAGCTTAGCTTGTGTCTTCCCTGTTCGCAGCCTCAACTGTTCCATTTCCTAGATGGTGTCTTTGATGGCATCTGGTTGCTGAAAATGCCTTCTATTTTTGAGTCCTCACTTATGTTTCCCCCATAAATGTTTCCATTGTATCATTTGCTTTCTAACAAATTCTTTAGGGTTACTGTCTGTATGTTCTCTGGGTTTCCCATGCCAACCAAGTGCATGTCTTGAAAGACTGGGCTGGGTTGAAGCTGCTGGTATCTGACATTCTTGTATGTTTATCATATTGATCACTGCTGCAGTAGCCTTAACTATATGGGTTATATCCTGCATTGTATATAACAGCCAGACAGTTTCCAAAGCTTCAGGGCACCTTCCACGTGTCTAAACAGTCAGCCAGCTTGAGCTGAGCTGAAAAAAAGACAGGTTTTGGTACCAAGCCCCCTAGAGCTTTCCTACCACTGAACAATACATTCTTCTGTGGCCTTCGAGGACTGGCTGTTGACTTATTCTGTTCCTTTGCTGGGCAGATAAGTTCCCTTTAGGGAAAAAAACCTTCCATTTTAAAATTATTTGTGTATTAATAATCTCCTGTTCAGGAAAGTTACTTTTAAGCTATGAGTTTGTCTTTCAATGTGTTGTCATGAGACTATATTGTACTTTTATACAAATGAGCACTTTTTCCCTGTCAGTTTAAAAGTTGTTTAAAGTAAACTGAAAAACAATTTTTCTTTGGAAAAATTGTGTTTGTCTTACTCCTCAGAGCTGGCAAAGTGCTTTTGACTGTGTTTTTGTGTGGAAAAGTGGCTTTTAAAGACTAATTTTACTGGCTTTTGCAAATTTTTTCCAAGGGAAAGAGGCACCATTTTAGGCTTGATCATGGAACAAACTACCGGTCCCATGGTTTGTCCTTCTTCCTATTACAAAAATAAAAAGTTAAGCAAACAGCCTTTGCCACCACAGCAGGCTAGCAATTTGCCTCAGCTACAGGTGAGCGTCTGTGCTGGAGCCATTGTTTGTACCTCAGACCCCTCATCTTTTACCCCAGATCCCTCTGGTATAGTACCTACAGCCACTATGGACCGAGGGTTAGCCACCTCCTCTGTGGCTGCTGGGGTCCCCTCAGTGGGCGAGAGAGAAACACTTTTGTTGGTCCCAGGAGAGGAAACAGGGCAGACTTCCCTCTTTTGTCAGAATGTTACGTTCATACCTGGGAAAGCTGCTACGGACATTAATAACACTGTTTACCCCATTTTTTCCTGTTTAAAAAAAAAAAAAAAAAATCGAACACTAAATATGGTTCATAGGTTCATAGGTTCATAGGTTCATACTAGGCTATCTGCCCTAAGGCATTTATAAGCCTAGCCCAAAGTTTTGTGGCTTACGCCACCCCTTATATGAAAAAATACTATGCCCATTAGTTTGTTGTGCCTCTGTCCAGCAGTGACACAGAGATGATTCCCGGGGTAAACCTACGATCTCCCATCCACAGGTCAAGATTTCTCTTGAACAGAGCCAGCGAGGTGCTCTGCCTCACATGGACCGGGATTTTATTCCACAGCATAGGGAGTCTCTGAGTGATAAATCTATCCCTCCAGCACGTCCTATTTATATCCGTGCTAAGGTTTAAGTCGCTTGCTCTAGTGGTTCTGGTGGATTTGGATTTTTTGAGGTGGAGCATGTCCATTAGTTCTGGGTTGGACATGGCCTTGTATGTCAGGCACATGTCACCTCTGAGCAGACGGTATGCGACTGAATAGAGCTGGAGTTTCTTCAATCTGGCAGCATATGACAGATTTTGGAGTCCCTTTATCCTTTTGGTGAGGAACTTTTGGGGTCTCTCCAATTGCTGCAGATGTTGGGTGAGATACATCCTGAATGGGGCATTGTACTCGATCATTGGTCTGATAAGTGAAGAATACAGGGGAACCATGACCTCACTAGATCTGGATGTGAATCCCTTCATGATCAGGTGGGCAATGTAGAAGGTCTTTCTAACCACTTTAGCAATGTGAGTGTCAAAAGAAAGGCCACTGTCAACCTGGATCCCCAGGTCCCTGATAACCTCTTCTGTGCTTAGTGGATTGCCACCTATATGGTAGCTTGGGGTTACCTTGTTTTTCCCGAAGGGTATGACTATACATTTTTGGCGTTTAACTTCAGGCCATGGCTCTGGCACCAGCTATCAGTTTCGTGAGTCGCCTCTGAAGGATATCCGTGTCCGATGCACTTTCCACTATGGTGCCCAGTTTGCAGTCGTCTGCAAACTTTGTCAGCCAAAGTCCTCCCATGTTGGCCTGTACTTCTGAGAAGTAGATGCCGAACAATAGGGGACCAAGGACCGAGCCCTGTGGGACACCACTTGTGACCGGCTTGGAGTCTGACATAGCACCAGCAACTCTAACCCTGTGGGTTCTGTCCTTAAGCCAGTTTGCAACCCATCTTGTGACATATGGGTTTACATTTAAGCTGGTAAGTTTTTCTACAATACCCGAGTGGGGTATTGTGTCGAAAGCCTTTGCAAGGTCAAGGTAAGCTGTATGGACTGCCTTTCCCTCATCAATGGCCTTGGTGACTGTTTCGAAGAAGTCGACCAAGTTCAAAAGGCATGATCTGCCCTTGACAAAGCCAAACTGGGTTGGGTCCAATGTCTACAAGTCCCCTATATCTTTGTTTATGAGCTCCATTATGATCCTCTCCATAGCTTTGAGACTAGACTTGTTAAGCTTATGGGGTGGTAATTACCAGGGTCCGTAGAGGCACCGCCTTTGTGGAGTGGGACCACAGTTGCCGTACGCCACTCCCTGGGCACGTATCCTGTGGTAAGGCTGAGATTAAACAGCTGTCTTATGTGTGGGTTTAGTTCCTCATTGAGCTCGTGTAGCACACAGCTGGGGACACCATCCGGTCCCATTGATGCTGTGTTTTTAGCTTTAGAGAGAGCAGCTTTCACCTGTGCATTTGAGATGTCTGGGAGGTTACACTCCGCTGGGATAGTTATCTCTCCTTTAGGGGGAAGAGGGGGGTGAAGTTTGCACTGAACCTGTCTGCCAGTATGTTGGCAATGTCTGTGGGTTCAGTGATTTTTGTATCATTTTGGACTAATTCTGAGCATATCTGGGAGTTTCCACCCAGGTTCCTAACATAGCTGAAAAAGGCCTTATGATTGTCTTTTGAATCCATGGCAATTTTTCTCTCAAAATTAGCCTTAGTTGATTTTATGAGTGCTCGTATTTTTTTACTAATAATGATCAGGGGTGACTTCCCTTTTATGGATTTTGTTCTATCATGTAATAGCTTTCTCCTCTTATTGTAAAGTTTGTCAATGGCTGGGGTCCACCAGACTGGACGTTTGCCCTTGGTGGAAAGAGTCTTGGTTTTATTTGGGATTGCCTGATCCATGCAGTCCTCGAGGTGTTCATAGAAAGCATTTGTAAGGGCTTCCGCAGCTTGGGTTGTGGTTTCCACTGGCTCAGGGGCCTTGAAGGATACCACTCCAGTCTTGAGTAGTGTGAAGTTTGCTTTAGAGAAGTTCTTCACTGTGGTCCTTTTTGTTTGGGGTGGGGGCGGGATGTGGATTTCCAGTGAGATTAGTTTATGATCAGATCTCACCAATGAGGGATATACTTCCGGTGTGGAGCATTTTGTCCCCATGTTTGTGATAATGAGATCTAGTATATTTTCTCCTCTCGTGGGAACAGTGACTAGTTGTTCCATGGCATTTGAATTTATGAACTCCAGGAACCGTTGGGCTAGAAAGTTAGGGCTTGAGTAATGTTCCCAGTCTATATTCGGGTAGTTGAAGTCATCCAATATGATGGTGTTTGGAGATACAGTTATACCCTCCAGTGTTTTCAGGAAGGCTGTGTGGGGTTTCTGAGTTTGAGAGGGTGGTTTGTAGCATGCTACAAATTGTATAGCAGTTTTGCCTATGGTTAGTTGCACCTGGATGGTTTCCGAAGCTTCGTGCGCTGCAACCAACCTGGAGGTGTGGGTATCCTTTATGAATATGGATACACCCCCTCCTTTTGTGGTGTGGTCCGGGTTTTGGGGCTGGAATGCATGATATGAGGTAAAACCTGCTAGTGCCGGGGTGCTCTCATGAGCCTTGAGCCAGGTTTCAGTTACAGCACAGACATCGATGTTCTCCATACTGAGAAGGGCCTCGAGTGCGTGCATTTTGAGATTTAGACTTCTGGCATTGAGCAGCATTACCCTCAGTTTCTTCCCATTTTTGTTTTCTAGGGTGGTAGGTATGTATCTACTTCTCAAATTTCCTTAGACATGAATAGTTGACTGTGTCTGTCTCAAGTGTTAATTCAGGCTTTTGATCCTTCTTGTAACGTGTTTTTTGGTAAAAGAAAGTGGGATACATTTTTTTCCTGAAGTGATTCAAGATTCTGAATCCAGTCTGGAAGATAAAGGGGCAGATATAGGGTTTAATCTTCAGATTTTTGGTTCAGACTCACAGGAGAACTCTGTTTCTGATTTTCCTTGTGGGGGTTCTCTTTCTCTGAGACTATTTCTAGAATGTACCAGTATTTTTAGTGGGAGAACACTGAAGTTTCTCAGTCCCTCCGAAAATACTATGTGCTGTTACAGAATGAATTTCCAGAACCTACATCAATTCCTCCATTTCTGACAGCTTTGGAGGATGTTTGTGTCACTGCCTGCAATTTTCCTGATAGCCAGCCAGCTGCCCTTAAAAAGACAGGTAGAATGTATAAAGATCCTCAGTCTTTTAAAATGTTTGTAGATTATCTGGTAAACATTTAGTTAATTCTAATCCCATTCTTTCTGATAAGGGGTCTACTTTAGGACCTCGAAAGTTAATAGCTTGAATGCATATGGATCGAATCATATGCATCGAACTATTAAACAATCGAAGTCCAAAAAAAAAAATGACATAAAAAAAAATTTAAACTAGTGTAGGCAGGGGGGCAAGCCCCCCGCTACTTAAATATACCAGCTCCGAGATCGCACTACATTGAAGTAAATGGAAATCTCCACCTACAGAGATTTCCGTTTACATTTTCAATGTTTTGCACTTTCGGTGTACTCGTGTTGAGAATATCGTATTCGATATTCTCGGACTTCGAGCACATAAAGTTGACCCTCTGATAAGAATAGTAAGATTATTGATAAGTATGGGGAGAAAGTGTATGCTTCTGCAACTTTGATTTTCAGAATTTTGAATTGTCAGTCTTATATCAGATCCTGTTCAGCACTAAAAAACATTCTACACAACTATGTTCCCAGTTGGTCATTGCGATCCATTGACCAAAAACTCCTATCTATCTACAAACCTATCAAATCTGCTGGGCATTGTCTGTACTAATACAAGGTTGCTAAGGCATTGAACTCCTTACCTATATCCATCAGATTAATACCCCCCCACCCCCACCCCCATCTTTCAAAACCATTCTGAAAGACTTCCTGGCTAAAATCTGGGTTTGTTCTTGCTCAAATCCAAGATAAGCTATATCTCTAAATGTGAACATGTACTTCCTTACTCTCTTTTCTCCACTTACTTCCTTACTTCTATCAAATTATCTTCCAGACTTTCTCTCTAAATATACCATAAGCTTGCTTTTCCCTCACCTCACATTGCAATTCCTGTTTGTGTCAGAGTAACTTACCTTTAATTTCTCTACAAACTGTCTAAAATTTCTTTAAATATTAAATGATTGTCTAGAACTTGCATTGATTCTTAACTAATGTTTTTATATTATCACTAATTTGTTGTAATTATTTAAACTGCAGATGTTTTTTGTTTTATTTTTTGAAAATTGTAAAATTATTGTTCTTAAAATGTTTTGAAATAATTTGGAGCTTTTCTCCCCAGGCCTCCTCTGAAAATGGGCTTCTACTCAGTTGGACTTTCCCGGTAATCAAATGTTAATAAATAAATAAATAATAAATAAATATGTTAAAGTTTGTTCTGACTGATTGTGGAAGTATGAGGGATGTTTTATCTGGAGTTTTTTCTTATAAGGAATATCTGCTTTAAATTATTTAGCTCCTTCAATTATTCAACCATTACTCATTGTTTACAATGTATGTATGACAAGGATGACAATTCTTCCAGGGCTTTGCAGTGTAAAACAAAATGCCAAAAAATGCATTATAATGCCATTTAGGAAACTGTCAACCCAAGTTAATCCCATCAATAAAATGCCCTTAACAGTCAACAAGGGTTCCTATCACTTTGTTGAAAGTTTAATTACTTGAACCTAATCGTCAAACACCCTTTCATCGAATGTTTACATTATCAAAACTTTTTCCTAGGGGAAGGAAGTTAGTCAGCCATCATTACAAATTTGCCCTTTTCCCCAATGACGTCCAATCATGATGGGGGGGTGTGGGGCGAAGCCCCCCACCTTGGTGAGTTTACAATAATGTGTTTTGGTGGCCAAGTAGTTTCATTCACTAGAAAAAAGTTTGAATGCTGAAATGGTCGATGAAAGGGTGTTTGACAATTAAATGTCGATGAATAGGTGCTCGCAGAATTAAGCTTTCAACAAAGTGATATAGACCCCAGTCAACCCAGTAGTAAGGGATCTGGGAACATATGTAGACAGTAATCTGGCCTTTGACCAACATGTAGCTTATACAATAAGAAAATCATTCTATGTAGTCCAACTTATAGATAAGGGCATGGAATCCAGGTCCAAGAAAGTTATACTCTCACTTTATTCAGCCCTTATCAGAGCTATCATTGACTACAATACCCCCTTTGGCATGTATCGAACTAGACACTTGTAACAGTTGGAACAACTAAAGAGTTTTTTCACCAGGAGAATTCAGGGCATGAATACCCTGTCCTTCACTGATCACCTGAGGGCTCTCTCTCTCTCTCTCACTCTGTATTCAGTCTCCTACAGGCTGCTGAGAAGGGATCTTTGCCTAACAAACAGGGGGTCCTCAGACCCAGCCCTTATGGATCTGTTGCACATGCTCAAAACAAATAACACCAGAAACACAAGATCCAGGGATCTGAAATTCAGTTATAACATAAACAGAACATGCTGGAAAGACAGATTTGTATCCCAAAGGATCCTCAGTCAATGGAATAGGTTCACCGTCCATGTAAAACAGAGCTCATCCCTGACCCTATTCAAATAAGTCTGGCCACCATGTCCCTTATGGACACAGGCTGTCAATAAGAAAAGCATTATTCTAACTAACCCCCCCAAACACACAAATCCTTAGTTACTTCCCTACCAACATGCCCCCCCCTGACTGTATAGATGCCCATGATATTTGGGACCCAAATGGTTTGGGATGCGCGACTAGGCTTGTAAGGGCTTTAGTGGTCATTAGCCTAATAACAACCTATGAACATTTGCTTTATTATCAGTACTGAGGTGTCTACCTTTCCTGATGGTTAAATGACTAAGCTCTTATTAATGGCTAATGGCATCATTAAGCTGCTCAGTCCTTGTCATATTACACCAAACCTTATAATTATGGTATGTTTTGGCTTGTTGTAACACTTCCCTTTTCAACAAAAAATGACATTTTGGTTTTACTGGAAAATGTAGGGAAAAAGGGGTCTTGACTTCCTCTTAAAACCTGATTTATTGATAAACTTACCAAAAAGAAAACTTAAGATGAAAGTTTTTGATAAAGTGACACGTCTAATTATTTTTCACCTTTGGATATCTTCAATGTGGGCACAGACTTTAAACCCTTTGACAGTATATTGCACATTTCAAAGGAAAGATGTGTCCCTGCAAAAGTTCTGCATTATTATTGATAGGGCATTCAACTCATAATGTTCCATTGTTTGTTAATGTTCCTGATATTCCTCTTATGAAAAGATGAATGTTTTGATGAGTTACTTCCAGTTTTAAAAACAGACTGTTCAGCAAAATGTTTGTGTGGGGTGATACCTGCTCCTATTTGAGCCAAATGTCTTCCTGACATTTCCAGGAAATTTTAATTCCAGTTTCCACCATATTGTCTCCTTTTCAAAACTCCTTAGGGTAGTGTGAAGCCCAAGACTGCATTTATCATGGTAATGCCAAGGAAACAGTTATCTGATGAGAAGGCTTTTTAATCAAAATTTATTAAGGATGCTTAAGGGGTGTGCATCTGCAGTATTTAGTCAGTCAAGCAGATTTTTGTTTCTTAGAACCATAGGCACTGTTTGGGAAAATACATACAGGTATAGATAAGATAAAACCGGTGCAACAACTAACCCATCAAATCTTGAAATTAACTGCCCTAATGATAAATACTCTGTGTTTCATTAAATGTGCAGATATTAATTTCATACATACAAACATACGTAGCCGTAGCTGATCTTTGAATTTCCTAACTGCCGAGATTGGTTACCTTTTTTAGCCTTTGTAACCTGAGTTATGTTTTCATTTCCTTCATAACTTGGATCTATTTAGGTGTAACTTTATTTGATGTTGTCCACAGATTGTTTGACTTGGACATCTTTAAAAAAGGCTCCTGTGGTCAAAGCATTTCTGAGAACAGTAAAATAAAATGAAAGACATTTACCTTCTAATGTTAAGAACCATTTACGACTTGTGTGATGCACTGGATACCTATTTTAAACACAAAGTTCACTAGCTGAACATAGACATGTGGGGCTAATAAAGACAGTGCTATGCATGCAACAGGATATTAACCACAACGTTCTAAATGAACACTAAAGCATTATTGGGGAATCCGACCTTTTCAGCACAGGAACTAAAAAAAGCCTACAGAGGTGGAAAATTAGAAAGAGAAAAGCAGGCAAAATAATCCAAAGTCAACTTTCAGAGTAGAACAGGATCAGTCATTTTCTTGGCAATACACTCCTTTAAAATTACCTTTAATGTTCAGCAAGGTGCTCTTTGTCATTCTTTGAAAAGCAAAGCAGCATTTCAACATCTAAAACACATAACCTGTCCTGTAACATGGATCAATCAACTTACTGTTAGCTTACACTTCCTTGGCTGAAACAAAGATGGTCAACATAACATTCCACTCCTTACTGTTTTTCTGCAGGAAGCTTTGCCTCATGCCCTCTTACTAAATATATAACTATACTACATATAATCATCTGTAAGTCGTACTTGCAGCAGAAACAGGGGAAATCTGCTCATTTCTGCTGTCTGTCTGTGGACCACAGTGTCATCTAGTACTTTAATAGTGATTTTAACTGTACCTTTTTGTTTGGTATGGCATCAAAAACGTAGCTTAGTGAGCATCATAAATCGCTTCCTTTGCTGTCCTTTTGAAAGGATCATTTACTGTACACCACAATGCGTACAGTCCTCCTGCCAGGTCTAGCTCAATAGACTCTGTCTGGTCAATTTTGTCATTTTCATGACCTGCTAAGAACCACTTTGCCAATTATCTTTTAACCTTTGCTGTATATTTTGTAATCTTTATATTCTGCATTTTCTACATTCAGTATTAATTGGATGTTAGTCTGTACTGATGCAGTTTCTTGCACCAATGACAATTTTTGGTTCAGGAGTGGGAGGCATGTATGTGGTACTGCTGGATATGTGCAGCACTGACTTTCTCAAATAAGCTAATTAAGAAAACAAAATACCTCAGTGCAGCCATCCAAAGAGGTAGACTAACTTTGAATATGATTTAAAGAGTGGCAGTAGTGGTTAAAGCAATTTAACTAAATATAGAGGAATAACCAGCAGAGTGTTGTAGTGTCCAGCACTCGTACCAGTCTTGTGTTGTGCTTTCATATGTGATATTGCAGTTAAAAGAACAGAATGTTTCTAATATCAAAAGACAGTTTTGTTGTAGGACAAAGCATAAAGAAGTGGAAGAAGCATGTAGGTTTCTTGAAACAATAGGAAAGGTGCAAAATGCAGGGTTCCTGGAGTTCATCCAAATCTAAAATATTAATGTGCCCAGCTCAGCTTAGTTCAGTACATCTTATATCATCATGATCACCACTGCCACCACTGCTATCATCATCATCATCATTTTATAACAGCCTGTCCTGCTTGGATTGAGGTGGTGGTAAACTGAGGAGGGCACAAAAGAATTCTCTGTCCTCAGCCACTCCAGTGGAATAGAGGGATAAAGCCTTAAATATGGCCCAGACGACCCAGGTTCAATTAGTGGCTCAGGCAACTAGCAAAGCAGCATGGAGAGATGACTGTTACCATCCCAGGGGCAGTGTCTGGGTCAATGAGCACTCACATTATCACATGATGGGGATGCCTACAAGGTGGCTGAGCTGCTCTGGAAGTGGGGCAATATGCCACGTGTCTCCATTGCATGCCCACCCCCAGGCCAAAGAGTTAATGTACAGTTCCATGGCCAGGATGGAGTCATTAGTCCTCCTACGTCAGAGGATAGACTACTAGAAGAAGCCTTCTTTCTACCACCTTTGGTTAGTTGCACCTGTCATGTACCAGCAACAGTTAAAATCTGCATTTATTGAAACAACTACTAATACACCACTCAGACTGTTAAAAAGACAGCAAATAACTCCACTTCTTCAAAATACTTTCATACAGAAAATAACATTGGAAAAAAATCATGTCATCTAAAGACTAAAATTATATAAATAAATACATTAAGGGTAAATCATTATTCATATGCCTTGCAAAACAATGAACAAAATGTGGTGCTTCCCTCTCCCTCAGACACCTAAATACAGCTCACCATCTAAAAGTCAGTATAGAACAAAGATCTTTAAATTTTTTCTTCAGTAGAGCCATGTTGCTGTTTATAATCTGTGGCGGCAGTTTCTAACATTTCTGTTCTTGTCATCAGTAACAAGCTTTGGAAACATAACCCTGACTTTTATGTCTTCTTTATGTAGAACAAACAAATCCAGATATGACTATTTCACTATGAAAGTTGTATTTGGCATGCAGCAAAAAACACTTCTTCATTATTGAATGCCATTATTGTATTAATACCTACAGGCATACTGAGCAGGTTTCACTTGGAAACCTTCCAAGCTCCTGCTAGATGCCATGACACTCAGTGGCTGAAATGTCCTGGAATGTACCTGGTAATTCTACAGGCTGCTTGCATTTTTATAAGGAAAGCTTCACACTGTGGCTTATTCTTGTATTCACATCATTATCCTCAAGTAGTATAAGCCAGTTAGTTCTAACAATTCCTGTTAATACTCAACATTCTTTGCATGTTTAGTAATAAAATGTATGTCCTCTTGGTCAGAAATTGGATGCATGTTCCCCATTGACAAACTCTCAACACACCATTCCATTCCTTAAGTTATCCCTATCATATACTGTGCTCAGAGTCCCAGAGTCATAGCTCCTATCTAATAATCTGTTTGCAATGTCGTGGATCCCTTTGTGGTACTCAGAGTCAACTGAGCAAATCATGATCTCAATGATAGTCCACATGTGGGAGACATCTCATCAGATGTGTGGCAAGAGCGGTGGTAAATATTCGTAAAGAATAAGAAAGTCTCAGTGGTCCATATTGTTGGTCTGGATCATCCTCAAAATCTGACATCATCACAATACAGATGAAAATGCAGTAACCAGTAAGCCATTTATATAGTACTACTTTCTAGACAAAATAAGGGTTGTTTGGACACAGGTGGATTCAAAAGTACCCTACAACAAGACTGTTACAAAATAGGGACAATTTTACCCCCATGGCTGTGATGGATTTTTGCAAATAAAAATATGCATCAGAATAAAATAAAGTTGTTATTTCAAAAAGAACTTGGTAACTTGATGTATATTTATTTATTTATTGCATTTGTTTCCTGGGATGGTCCACTGGGCCTAGGTCAGCCCATTTTCAGTGGAAGCCCGGGAAGAAAAGCTCCACATAATGACAGTACATACAAGAAAATAACATGTATTATAGAGTAGACTACAGTTACAATGGAGTAAAATATTGAAGTTGACACTAATACAGAGTTTATACAGCCACACTACATTAGGTGTGATATAATCCCAATGGTTCAATGTTGTATACATATTTAAACACTTCTGCATTGTGTAGTATTATTAACATTAATCGTAGAATTGGATGATTGTGAAACAGCTTTGAAAGATTAATTGTTATTGGGTTGTAGGTGTTAAGTAGCAAAGATTTAACAGCTAGGGTTTGAGCTCATACAGTTGTGGTGAGAGAGTGTGAAAAGATTTACATAAATATGCATATATATATATATATATATATATATATATATATACACATACCTACATTGGATTTAAAGAGTACTCAGTAGTTTGGTAGATGTGCATACTCATATCTGAATTGCTGATGAGGCATATTAAAGTCTCAATACCCCAGTAATGTTGCACTGAAATGTAGAGGCAATGGCAGTACAGTCACAAATATAAGAAGAAATTAATTGAACTACCATACAGTCATACAATATTGTCAAAAGATACTCAGATTCTTTAATCAAAATAACAATGTTAAACTTTTGGCTATAAATATTTGTAATTCAAAAGATCAAACCTTTCCAAGTTACCACTCCCCAAAAAAAAGACCTAATGAACCCCTGGTTTTATCACAAGTTTATGTAGATACTGCATAGAAAAGGGAATACAAGGGGTTTCCCAATTATTCTGACAAGGAAAGTTAACAACTCTGCTCAGTGTTTTGTATATGCCTGTCTAGACTTGGACTGTAGGGTTTTCCTGTGATTGCATAGACACATCTGCTTTGTTTAAAAGCCTATAACACACATATTTATAACCAAAGTCTGACATTATAATAATAATCTCCAATTAACAAGCTGCTCACTTCTTTTACTTAGACCTCTAAAAGCTAGTCACTTTCTCCTGACAAGTTAAAATGAAGCCATTGTCTCTGAATCCTTGAAAAAAATGCTACATCACCTTTAACTAATACATGAAATTAATTAATTGTGTTATTCTTAAAAGAAAAAAGAAAATGTTCACACTCTTTAAGCCAGAATCAATAACTCATAAGTTTATAGGTTCATAGTTGTTTACTAGGCTAATGACCATAAGGGCCTTTTTAAGCTTAGCCATGAATCCCAAATCTCTGACAAGTTCTGATACCCTTGATAAGTGTAAGCAGGGGCTTGGGAGATGAACCATTTACAGGTTACCTGTTTGCATCAGAGACATAAGTGCCAAACCAGGGATGAATTTCAGGTTTCCCATCCAATTGTCCAAATTGCACTTGAATTGGATTAGGGAGGAACTCTGCTTCACATGGATGGGGAGCCTGTTCCATAGATGGGGTAGTCTCTGGGATACATATCTCTCCAGCAGGTCCTATTTATATCACAGGCAAGGTTTAAGTCTTTAGAACAGGTGATTCTGATACTGATTGTTTTGTGGATATGCAGGATGTCCATCAGAGTGGGATCTGACAATGCCTTGTATGCCAGGCATAGATCTCCCCTCAAAAGCCTGTAGGCAACAGAATACAGAGATAGGGCCTTGAGGCAGTCTGCATAGGACATTTTACTTACGCCCTGTATTCTTTTAGTGAGGAACCTTTGTGGACATTGGATATACCCAGTTAGTTTAATACCAAAGGGGGCATTGTACTCAGTGATAGGTCTGATGAATGCCGAATACAGTGGAACAATGACTTCCTTGGACTTAGATGCACAGGCCCCATGAGGAGCTCAGTGTCTCTCCAACCTAACACCACTCTTAAGTATTCAACTGCGGTACCACCTTTATCATTCTTATAAGAAAAGCGCAGTTCAGGTCTGAACTGTCTACAAACAGCTAAAGTTAACTTTGAACCTAACGCCACTCTTAAGTATTCAACTGCAGTACCACCTTTATCATTCTTGTAAGAAAAGCGCAGTTCAGGTCTGAACTGTCTGCAAACAGCTAAAGTTAACTTTGAACCTAACACCACTCTTAAGTATTCAACTGCAGCACCACCTTTATCATTCTTATAAAAAAAGCGCAGTTTGGGTCTGAACTGTCTGCAAACAGCTAAAGTTAACCTTGAGTATGTGTCTACCTGTTTGAGCTAATATTCATTTTCCCCTGGAGAGCACTGTGCTTTGGCTTGTAAGCAGCCCCCCCCACACACACACACGCACATGCACGCGCGCGCACACACACACACACACACACACACACACACACACACACACACACACACACACACACACACACACTCTCATCTTCCACTTTCTCTCTTATTCCCTTCTGTTAGCAAATAGTATCTATAACTGATCAATACTGTGTGTTTGTTAATTTAAACTGAGACCACAGTAGCCTACTGATACAAGGCTATCCTGTTTTTCCACCTGAGAAATGGTTAAGAAATGACTTAGAGTTTCAGAACAGTCCTTGGTCAATTCTGATTGTTTCTTAAACACAAACTTGTCTTTGCTTTGGCTCATTAGCAGCAGTACAAAAGAACTGCCTGCTCACACCCTTGTTCTCCCCTCTTCCCTGTTTATTACCTTAAGCCAATCCCAAAGTTAATAAATATTACCTGTGGCAGGCACCATTTTTAAAACTACAACCACCCTTTGTCACTATCATATGTTCATTTATCAGTTTACTCTGTTACCTGATTGTTTCCAGCCCCCCTCATAAGAGCAACTAACAGGGTCTCTACCCACTTCGCTCCCCACCCTGCCCCCTATTCCCTCCTGCCCCCAGTGGTCCTACCTTTATTACACTCACAAAACCCTCCCATCTTTCCAATAGCCAACCACAGTGCTAATCCAACACTACCTCCTCCATTTTCCCACTACTATCACACCTCCTCAACTAACATGTACAAGCATACCTTACCTATGCTTACTGCATGCACTCTCCTTGCATATCTTACATCCTGCCAAAGCTCCATCATTCCCCCACTCAACCACTACCACTGTACTACTACTCACACCACCACTCATGTCTCACCCTCACTCAGCTCCCCTCCCACCAACTCAAGAACCATCCCTATACACCCCCCGCATATTCTACCAACTATATTACTAAAACATAAAGCATAAAACAACTTAACCCTCCCACCATACCTATTACCCACAGAGCACAATCATAAAGTTTCCCTAATAAACAAACACATTCAAAAACTGAGAAAACTAATAACCTCATGCATATCAAAACTAGCTCTAAGTGGAGACATCCACCCCAACCCTGGCCCTACCATCTCCAACCCCAATCCTCATAATCAGACTAGAAACCACAACTTCTCCCATATCACAGCCAATAGAAAGCCAAGTGACTTCCTTCTACTAAGCCTAAATATTAGAAGTATATCCAACAAAGTCCATGAACTCCATGCCACCATAGACTTGTACTCCCCAGATATAGTCATCCTGACAGAAACCTGGCTAAAACCTCACATTACCAGTGAGCAAATACTCCCTACTGGTTACGGCATACTAAGAGTAGACTGGCTAAACAAGAAAGGAGGTGGTGTAGCTGTAATATTTAAACAGCATCTAAACATCCAGATCTTAAAATCATCAGCTCCAGAAATAGGCAATGAAGAAATAATATATATCAACCTCAAAATAAACCAAAACAAAAACATCAACATAACTGGATGCTACTTCCCACCTGGCCAAAACATCCCTCCACTAGAAAACCTCCTCAGCTGGTCTACCCACCATCTCCTCCAAGAAACTATCATTTTAGGTGATTTCAATATTGACTGGCAGTCCTGTTCTGGCAACAATCTAACCCATCATATAAACCTTCATGGCTTCACCCAATTAGTCCAGTCGCCAACCAGGATAAATAAAAACTCTAGCAAGCACACTACCTTGGACTGGATACTAGTCAGTAAGAGTCCCCAGTCATATATAACAGGCTGCTTATCAGATAGTCTCAGTGATCACTCCCCAACATTCCTACTCAAAAAATACTTATACCAAGCTAAACCTGTCATCTACCGTCAAATACGTAAAAAACTAAACTTTAACCCACTCACATTCATCTCATCCCTCAAAGAATGTAACTGGCATCCCCTAAAGTACCTCAGTCTTGATGACGCAGTTGAATTTTTTAATACTACCTTCCTGAGCATCCTTAATTACCATGCCCCCATAAGTCTTTCAAGAATGAAAGCACAACCCTCCCCATGGCTACAGAAAACCACTAAGTCAGAAATGAAAAACAGGGATAAAGCCTGGGAGCACTGGTGCAAAACCAAAACCCCCTCAACTAGACAGAAATTCCTAGAACTACGCAATAGAGTCAAAAAGCTAATAAAACAGGACAAATTCCAATACTACCAGTCTGCCCCAGACTCTTCCCAACACAGCCCCAAACAATTCTGGTCCTCCATAAACTCCATCCTTCACCCAGGTAAAGTCAGTACCCCCCCCCCCCAACATCCCTCACTCCTCCAAAAATATTGCTACCTCATTCAACACACAGTTCACACAAACCATACTATCACTAGCTAAACAACACAACCCCCTCCCCTCCAACCCAGATATTCAAATAGTAATCTCCCCACTGCCTTCTCTTTTTCTCCTGTACCTACCTCCAACATAAAAAAACTCTTAACTAAACTTAAGCCCACCAAATTAGCATCAGACAACCTCCCAAGTGAATGCCTACAAATCGCAGCTGATGCTCTGGTCTGCCCAGTATCCATCTTGATTAACCGATCTCTGTCAGAAAGCTACGCTCCCACACTGTGGAAAGTATCACATATAATTCCCCTCCACAAAGGCGGCCCCTCCACAGAACTAACCAATTACCGCCCCATATCTATTCTCTCTCCACTCTCCAAAATACTAGGGAGATGCATACATTCTCAGGTCTCAGACTACCTCCTTACTAACAACCTCCTTTCCAATACTCAGCATGGCGTCCGACCAAACGATAGCACCACCACTGCCTTACTCTCCTTTACTAACACTATCCTTCAGCATAAAAACAATGGCTATCTCTCCTCTGCTACTTTCCTAGACCTATCTAAAGCATTTGACATGGTCCCACACAAACAACTCATCTCTGTCCTCAATAACCTATCCTTCTCTCAGTCACCAACTGGTTTCAGAGTTACCTGTCTGACGACCAACAATCCTTTGTATGGCAGAATGACATATCTTCCCAACTACCTGTCTCCATAGGGGTTCCCCTAGAATCCATCCTTGAACCCCTACCCTTCTCTGTTTTCACCAGTAATCTAGCCTCTGCCACCAAACATGGCACACTCATACAATATGCAGATGACTCAACCATCATCTGCTCAGCCCAGTCCCTACCCAAACTGTAAAAAGTCACACAGGAAGCCTTTTCCTCTGTTGAAACTTGGTTATCCGATGCCCAATTAATACTCAACACAAACAAAACTAAACTACTCATCTTCCAACCCTCCAAACATACTCTAAACAACTCTCACTTTAACATCACAGCAAAAGACAACACCACTATATACCCAGCTGAACACACCAAATTGCTAGGAGAGGAAATAGACAATAAACTCAAATTTGACATTCACATATCCATGACCATAAAAAAAGTCCACAAAAAAACTAGGAGCGTTATACAGAAATAAGCAACTTCTCACCAAAGCAGCAAAGATTTCAATAGCAAATTCCCACCTTATCTCCACCCTACTTTATGCCTCTCCAATATATACCAACCTAAGGCAATGCGATCTAAACAAGCTAGAGACCTGCTACAACAAAATCGCCAAATTTGCCACAGGGGCATCCTACCGTAGTCACCACTGTTTCTCACTTGCTGAACTGGGCTGGCTTGAACTCCCTCACCTCCTTCAATGAATCAACTCTCACTCGCCCACAAACTAGTAAATCATCCACTAAATGTCCCATCCCTCCAGAATCTACTCTAACCCTATCGCACCACCAGACCACTAAGATCCAGCAATAAAAATCACTTGCAGAACACTAAAGCCAATAACTCTGCTGGTGAAGCACTATTCTCTTGCACCATAGCCAAATTATGGAACTCCCTCCCACCCACAATTACCTCCATACCATCATGCACCCACTTCAAAACTTTACTAAAAGCACACCTAAAAACATGCTGGCTATGCCCTTGCAACTCCCACTCTAATATCACCCACCCCATCCAACCACTACCTTTCTTTCCACCCCACTAACTATCTTGATTATAGCAAGCTCAGATGCTCTTAAGCCTAGTACTTATTATACAGCAGAAACTTCTTATTGTAACATTTGTTAATGTCTGTTATGTACTTCGCAAATAAAGATTCTAGTTGTCTACTGATGTACTATGTTCTTCATTTGTAAATATGTTTGTAATTAATTGCTATGTTAAATTGTTAATCGCTATGTCATCCAATGTAACTACTGTCTGTTTATTTTAACTGTGGAGCTTTTCTCCCCGGGCCTCTGCTGAAAATGGACCTACGTCCAGTCGGGCACTCCCGTTCAACAAATGTAAATAAATAAATAAATAAATAGATGCCATACCTTTGTTTATAAGTTGTGCAACATAGACTGATTTTCCTCACCACTGCAGACACATGATGATCATAGGTTCATAGGTGTGTACTAGGCTAATTGCCCTGGGGCCTTTACAAGCCTAGCCCACAGGATTACACTGGCATCATGCCACCTGACCTTAGTTCCCAGTGCCTCTGTCGAGTAGAGCCATTGGAGTTATCCCTGGGATGAATTTTCTATTTCCCATCCACTCATCAAGATTTCTCTTGAAGAGAGTCAGCGAGGTGCTCTGCTTGACATGTATTGGAAGTCTATTCCATAGCACGGGCAGTCTCTGGGTTATGAACTTGTTCCTCCAGCATGTTCTGTTGATTGTGGTAATGAGGCTGAGGTCTCTGGAGCATGTGGTGTGGAGGGATTGGGATTTCTTTAGATGTAGCATTTCTAACAGAGCTGGGTCAGACATGGCTTTGTAAGACAAGCAGAGATCGCCTCTAAGTAGGCAATATGAGACAGAGAATAGTTGGAGTTTTTTGAGTCTGTCCATATAGGACAAGTGTTTAAGGCCTAGGAGTCTCTTTGTGAGGTACTTTTGCAGCCTCTCCAGTTGTTGCAGGTGTCTAGTGAGGTACATGCCAAATGAGGCATTGTACTCAATGACTGGCCTAATGAGGGAAGAGTAGAGGGAGACAATGACCTCTTTCTTCCTGGATGCAAAACCCTTAGTAATGAGATTACTGTCTTTGTGTGTCCCTAAGTCCCTGACTACTGGGTCAGTTCTAAGGGGTGTGTTGTCAATATGATAGTTACCAGGGATGGATGACTCCCCAAAGGATACTGTTATGGATTTCTTGGCATTTAGTTTTAGTCCATGACTGACACTAGTTGTTTGTCTGTGTCAGCCCCTCCTAGAGAACATTTGTGTCAGTGTGAGATTCAATGGCAGCTCCTAATTTGCAATCATCTGCAAATTTAGTCAGCCAGAGACCACTGACATTGGCCTTGACATCTGATAAGTAAATGCTAAAAAGGAGCGGTCCAAGGACTGATCCCTGAGGAACTCCACTTGTGACTGGCCTCTTTGTAGAGGTGGACTCTCCAATTCTAACTTCCTGGGTCCTGTCTGTGAGCCAGTTGGCTATCCACTGGGTGACATATGGGTTTGTACCTAACCTATTGAGTTTGTCAACAATGTCTGAGTGGCTCAACTGTTATTTAAGACACTTCTGCCACAGTTTAGAATTATCAGTTATCATTGCAAATAAATAAATAAAAAGTAAAAAAAAAAAGAGTTTGAATGAAAACAATAAAAACACAGCAATTGTAATGGCTATCCCGTAAAGGGGACCATTATCACTGATCATGTGCTCCTTTAGCAGATCACAGAATATTGTATTTATGGTACTGCTTTTTAGCACATCGGCGTTTGCCTTGCTATACTACTTTTAGTTGTGAGGTTGCAATGGGGTGAGAGTAGGTGCAATTCTCAATTGTAGTTTTTCCCTTTTCTCCAAAATGGTGCAACATCAGGGTTAGTATGCATAGATATCAAGATGCGAAGCAGAGCTCCCATATCAGGAGTGCAAAAGCTGCAGCCTTCTACAAAAACAATTGTTTTTAGTGCTTTGTGTGGTTTTGTTGCATTGATTGCTTAACATTATGATATTATGTTGTTTAGATGTGATGTTTTCTGGATCTACTGTGGAGACCTGATGTTTCATAGTAAATCCCTAATAATAGACTGTTAGTTACTTAGCATTCAATTAGACTAGACTGTTAACCTGTTGAAGAACAAAAGTTTCAGTGGTGTCTGTGATGTATAATGTTTGCAACTAAAGTAGTGTTAATGTTGTTGTTTTTTCATTTATTTAAAGGTAAGATTGCATATGTCATACATGATAATTTAATAAAGATGCTTATTGGGAAAAAGTCTGAAATAATTATATATTTCCTCCACAATATCTAAATTTCTGATTGGACTAACTTGTTGCCACAATTCCTTTATCATAGAAACATAATTATAGACATCCTTTAAGAGGGAGTGCAGTGATGTCACTTGTAAGACTGGAATGCTGTGACAGATGGAGGCTAGGTCAGAGACATATATTTACAAAACACCTGAGTAGTACAATGTGCCAAAGACGGATCACATGTATCAGAATGAAGAAATGCTTCTCATATGTTAAGCCTCTTGTTTTCCTATTAAGGTAATTTCTATATGGACAATGCTATTTTTTTCAAACTATGTTTGGCTAAATTGTTTTTAGGATATCCTTCCAGTTCTTACCCAGCAGAAGAACTTGCTGTAATGTTACTCTGCATACAACCGGGTTACAATGTTTGTGTTAGACGTAGTGTGCTGGATGATCTCAGCTGTGCCAACAATTTTCCCTGAACTGTTTCTTTGACACTTGCTATATAAATACATAGAAGGCCCAACATAAATGAAACAGAAAACTTTAAGCAGTGACTTTTAAAGCCAAAAGCTTCTGTTGCCACACTTGCAGTAAATTGATTGGAACAGCTGGCACATTGACTGAAGATACTGCACTTTATTTTTGCCAATGCTAGTTTTACAGTTTTTTGCCCTTTATTGTTACTAGTATTAGAGGCCAGCACATTCCAGCTACGAAGTGGATCTCTTATGTTCACCCTGGTACTGTTCAATACATCCATTTATGATTATTAAATAAAAAAGATGTTATAATGACTTATTTTTGTTTTGTTTTGTTTGGCCTTATGCAAGCCTTATGAATTCTTCTCAAAAAAAGAAAAATGTAGTTTATTTTTTTTCTTTCCTGCAACTGAGCATTAGCTCCTCTCCTCATTGAGCGGGTATACCAGACCTGCCTTAGCCTCCCCAGGCCAGTAAGGGCCAGTAAGTAGACGGAGGATGCCATTGCAATGTGATACTGTTGCCTGGGAGTGGGCTCTAACTGCTGTCACTTCATGACAGGTTTGCAGGCTCTTCCATTATTTCCTTCAGAAGGTACATCTGTGTTTCCACTCATGTTCACCCTCCTGAGTGGCTCACTGCTTATGCAGCACAGAGCTTGCAAGGCTGTTAACACTCCTTACTGCAGCAAGCTGAGGCTGTCCCCTTCCACCAGGTCAGCCACTTACTCTTATCCTTCCTTTGTGGCTCCTCCAGTGCCTGCACCATGAATCAAACATCGTTCGCCTGGTGTGCAATAAGAGCTTTATCCACAGTTAATGCAGTTTATTGTTAAGAAAAACAAGTGCTTACATTGTCGTTTCTCTAAATAGTCTATTGTCTGCACTCTGCATATTTTTGTTACTGTACTTATTCTTTATGTAGTTGAAGAACCGAGACACTGAGATATCTTGGAAATGAAATCATAGCTATAACAGCTTTCCTACATGGTCATATAAATTATCATTGCAAAATAATAGGTCATATGTAGGCTCACAGATCATATTTTGCCATTAGAGGATTAGTAGATTGCTAGTGTTCGACTTAGATTTTGAAATGTAAAAGTAATTATTCTTAAACATGAGTAAAAGAATGGCAGATCTAACTCAAAGTGGTAATCTGTGCCATATCTAAGTAGTACTTCTACAGAAAGCTCTGATTTTGAGTCTGCTGCTATTGTTGTCCAAACAAATGATAAACCATTATTACAGGCATTGGTGTCATTATGTGGGACAGTTAGATTAAAGTTAGCCCAGTAATATCTTTATCATAGGCTTTATATGCATTGATAAGATCCTTCCTCAGCAAATAATAAGTCATACTATAGTATTCCAAATGACAAGCATACTCAAATTCCTTATGTTTGGGGAGAACATGGAAAGAGCCATTGGATATAGTCCAATTCTTTTATATTAGCAACTGAGCAGAAGTAAGAGAAAGGAAACCGATCTAGTAACGAGCTGATTCTTGACTATACTGTGAACATGGGTCCGAAGAGAGTAAGTAGAGGAGACGGTAATACCCGGGTCCTTATAATAGCTAGCTGCCTGAAGAATATTTCCACCCGTGCTATAACATAATATATTATTTTCAATCCATATGCTTCACTGTACATTTGCTGATATTACACTCAGTATGAGACTGTATTGCACAAGGAGTGAGGGATAAGCTCATCTAAATATGTCTGTAAGACGCCATTATCATTTATAGTTCATATTGAACATTTAATCTTATTATCATCAGCAAACCTTGCACACTAACCCTGTTGAAATGAGGGAAAATAGTCATGAAGATGTTAAAGAGAAAGGAATCCAGGACAGATTCCCCACCAATAAATGCCATGAGTGACGGCACCTGGACTGAAAGACACATCCTTACTTCAATCCTTAATAGTTATCTACTTATCCATCATTGAACCAAGCGGATGATAAATCGCTTAATGTCCACATTAATAAGTCTATTGATGATAGCTTGATGAGGGGCAGTATCAAAAAGCTATAGTTAGATCTAGATATACTGTATTACAAAGGAAAACCAATCTCCATGACATTTAGAGTACGGGGACAAAAACAGAGTACGTTCTTTATAAGTGATCTCCCACTTATAAATCCCTGTTGGTGAGAGTCAGGTGAAATGCTGAAATAGGCTGTAAACAGCCTAAGTAAAACTCATTCAAAAAACCTTGCCCACTAGACTTGTCAAGCTATTGGGATGATTGTTGGATAGGTAATTTTTATTACTATTTTTATAAATCTCTACTATTAGGATCTTTTTTCAGAGTTTTGAAATGAAGCCCTATAGAAAGAATAACTGAACTGCTCGGTTAAAACAGGAGATACTGCTTTGGAGACTTCCTGCAGCATAATGGCTTAGATGCCATCAGCAGCAGGAACAGTTGAAGATTTTACTATATTTAGTGCATCAATAACTAGCTCGTTGAGAATTATGGGACAGATTTTTCCTAAGTTAATATTCTAGTCAGTAAGAGTAATGCCACATTCATTTATTACACCAAAAGTCAATTTCAGAATTTGGCAGTTTCTGTCAAATTGATGAGTTAATTGTGCTTCAGTTGGCTAATGACACCTTCTGAATTCATTTCCATGCGTAAAATACTTTTCGTTATCTGAACCACAACATGCAAGATGCTTCTCATTGTTAGATTTACTACTGTCCATAGCCGTGGTAAGCCTTACAGAAGATAATTGTAGTCTAAACTTGGCCAAATATGGGATTATTTTTATAGACTCTTGAGCTGCTTTTTATGATTATGCAAATTCTTAATTTTGTTTACACATATTTTAACATATTTATCTGATAAAATTGCCTATTGTTGAACTGCTTGGAAGCCAAAACAGTAAGCATGTTTCTCGATTATAAGATCATTAAGGCTGATGTAAAAGAAAGACCAAGGATCATTTCATGAAACCAAATGATTACACTGCACCAAATCATTGACTTGCTCACTGATGTGAATACAATCACCCCTAAAACATTTGTTTTTTGTAAATGAGTATCTAGTTGTAGATCTAAGTGGTCTAACAATTTTAGGTATAATTGTCAAGTGATCAAAGTTTCTTAAGTGGAGACAGGTACAAGATTCAAGATGCTCCACGTTTGGTTGGATGATGACAGCAGTTAAGATGGCTGGGCCTGTTGTAGGATTGTAAACTTTTTAGAATAGCTTAAGATTGTTATCATCCCTAAAAAGTAAGCATCCCTATTTTCAGAAGAAAAATTAAGATCTCAGTCTATTAGAGGAGGTGTTAAAATTCTTTGTTAAAATATTGTACCCCTTATTGATACAATCATGGGTCATAAAACATTGAGTATCACTAGGTAATATATATATATATATATATATATATATATATATATATATATATATGTGTGTGTGTGTGTGTATTTGTAAAATCCTTTAATGTTAAGGACTGTGTTTAAATAGTTTACAGTCTTTCTAAAATTTCAAGGAATTATGTGTCATACAGAAGTGATGACTTTAAACTCCTCTTAACAGAAATGGATACCTGACCACTAATTTTGTTATAACTACCCTTGTAAATAACCCACAAAACCATCAAAGGTCAATGATTAAATACCTTAATGAAACAAAGTTTCCATTGTGATGACAATGTTGTAGTATTCCTAAATAACAACGGGTTCCTATTATGTTACCGAAAGATAATGTAATCAAACGCTCAGAACTTCGAAACGGGCACATTTCGAAGATCGCATTGTGAGATCACAGTACAGTGAAGATTGGGATATTTGCCCTTTCCTCATTGTAGTGCGATCTCAGAGTTGGAATATATATTTAGTGGGGGGGGTGGGGGCACAGCCCCCCACAATAAAAGCTTCGATATGCAGGCGTTTTGATATTTTGAGCGTTTGATTACATTATCTTTTGATAACGTAATATGAACCCAATAACAACACTTAACTCAGCTCTGGAACAAATTTCCACTTCAACTAAAGCAGAGTAGCAACCTTGCCACCTTCAAGGTAAACCTAGATAATTGAATGGCCAGTCTCAAATTGCCCCCCTTTCTATCTTGTCTTGCCCTCCTTGAAGCGAGAGCTAAATTTTGAATATTTTTTGGCTAGGCATTTAATAGTCAACAGACTGTTTGCCAAGTATTTAACCTATGAACCTTTGAACTGTTCAGCATCTTTTTTAAACCCCAAGAATTTCAAATAGCAATCGAGAAGATACTTGAATTCATACGTGGTGAATTAACAGAAATGCTCACCATATTGGAGTAAAAAAAAAAATTTAAACAAAAAAGATAATCTGGACTCCAAGTGCCTGTTGCCCTGATAGTTCATATGATACCCATGATTTCTTGTCTTAAAGCATATTGTTTCCGAAAAGCATCAATTTTAAAATCATACTTCAAGCAGTGTTATTGAACATATATATTAAACCAACTAGCTTGCCCGAAGTACTTAACTCATAGTAAAGGAGATGGGGAAAGCTCTGTAAACAGATCAGCATCCTTCAGTCATTCTGTGTAGATAATAGATTCTGCAGTTTTCAACCAATTCTGCACAAGTCATGTGACATAGGTCATTTATACCATGTGATATAGATAATTTATACTAGTAAAGACAAGCACATTTTGATGTACTACTTGGTTGTTATTCTGTCTAAGAAGTCCTTCTTTAATTTTCCGTAGGCCACATTCAGAGATAGATGAAACAGTTACCCATTTCCTATTAACCCTAGAAAGCTGATTATGAATTCTTCTCAGATTAGAATTATCTATAACTTGTACCTAATGGACTACTGTAGAGATTTGGGAGTTAATGGATGGGAAGAAGTAGAGTATGTGTGTTGGGTGTATAATATTAAGTCCTTCAAGTTGATTTTCAGTTATCTCAGTATCCAAGTTAGCGTAATTTTGTTGCATATCACTGGCCAAGTTAAATCTATATACATTCTCACCCAGAGCACCTTTCCTTTTTTAGCAGAGGTGCTTGGGATAAAAGAATGTTGTGAACATGCTGCCCTTTTTTAGAATTAAAAACAGCTTGAACCAAACCCAATGATTTTGAAGCTACTTAAGCCAATCTAAGATCTTTGGCCTGTCTGGATAGTGTATGGCTCTGGTTATCATAAAATGTCCTGACATTTGCACGAGTTGATTCTCCACTGCTTGGTTGCCCTATAACTGCTACAGTACTCTGGTTAGTAATAGATGGTGAAGAAATTGAAAAGTTAAGGACAGTAAGAGTGATAGATTGATCTTCCTCAGATGGAGACGGTACAGTGAATGCACAGGTAGACATGAGAAAAACATTCAAGCATTTCAAGGTATGCTGTAGGTCAGAAGTGTGCTCCATCATTCAATGTGGGGAGCAAAGTGTAAACGTGGTAACCTTTTAAAATGTTGGCATTCACAATGCTGAGTCTTGCAATGTGGAGACTGAATGACTGAAAATCAGGAATTACAAATACTGTCTGAAACTGCCATTTTTGGAATATTCCCTTTACTCTGAAATATGGCAGTCTTGGAGTTGGCATATACAAGTTTGGGAGTGGGCGGGGGCTTGCTGTCATATTGGGTGGGTGCAGGGAGAGCTTGCCCCTAGAAAAAAAACAAGTGTAAAGGAGAAGAGTAATGTTTGATATTCATTCTTCACCTGCAGTTTTGTTCTATTTTTTCCTGTTTTGGACTCAGTATTGTGAGTCCCAGCATTTCAATAGGGTTCTTTTAAACGTATAAGGTGGGTGCAGCCCCAAATCCTCTTTTTTCTCACTGCCTTTTCACCTATAATTTTCATTGTATGATTCAGCTTTGGGAATTATGATCCCAGTTATCCATTTTTTCCCAGTTTTGTGTTAGGTTATTATCATGCCTGCAGAAGTTAATACAAATTTCCAATTTTCTAACCAATAGGAAACAGCAGATGAAACTGGGGAAATTTACATCTAACTATCACACGATCAAAACAGATATCCCCAAGGGATCTGTGCTCTCCCCATTGCTATTATACCTCTACACTAATGACTGCACCTCTAAGGACCCCTTTGTCAAACTTATTAAATAAGCTGACGATGCAACTATCATCGGGCTCATCGGGAATGGTGATGAGTCTGCATACAGACAGAAGGTTGAGCAGCTGGCCCTTTGGTGTAGTCAGAATAATCTGGAGCTGAGCACACTTAAAACTGTGGAGATGACAGTGGACTTTAGGAGTGGTACTACGATATTATTCCCCCATCTTTATATTTAATGCTGCTATGTCATTTGTGGAATCCTTTAAGTTTTTGAGATCTATAATCTCACGGGATTCAAAGTGGGAGACCAATGTAGGGTCCATCATAACAAAGGAACAACAGTGAATGTACTTTCTGCGACAGCTGAGGAAGTTCAACCTCTCACAGGAACTGTTGATTCAGTTCTATGCAGCAGTCATTGAGTCTGTTCTCACCTCATCCATAACAATGTGGTTTGGATCTCTGTCTAATCATGACAAAAATAGGTTACATGGAATAATTAGGTCTGCCAAAAATATCATTGGTGCTAGTTTGCCATCCTTACAGGACCAATACTATTCCAGAGTCATGAATAGGGCAGGGAAAATCATCACTGACCCTTCACATCCAGGCCACCATTCTTTTGAATTGGCCTGGCATTATAGATTAATACTCACCAAAACAAGCAGATATAAGAACATTTTTTTTCCACAGGCCATCAAGTTCATAATTGGTTGCCTCAGCTTATTAGGTTGGGGTATTCTTTTCCCCAAGCCTCCGAGGATTCAGCAGTATTGTTTACATATTGTTAGTACTTGTTTCTTTCAGAGTTTATTTCAGCATTTCTTGCACTGAGTTGCACTTTGCACCTTGTATGTATATGTATATTTACATTTCTTTTTTTTCCCTTGTTCTTAATGGTTGCATGTATGTCGTTTGTCTTGTTCTTAATAGTTGTACGTATGTCGTTTATGCAATTCATAGTTGGAGAGTCACTGAAACCGGAGTCAGATTCCTTGTATGTGCGCATACCTGGCCAATAAATTTGATTCTGATTCTGATTCTGAAAAAGTACCCCATACAGAGACATCATTAGATGTCTTCACTTTGGATCTTTACTCCAAGATGAAGACCTTGACCTAATTACATGGCTCATACCCTGACTTGCTACTTTCTTAAAGAAACAGTACTCACTACCATTTATTTGCCATTTTTACTAATGGTACAGTTCCTTCTATAACCATTACATGTATTTATATAAATGCAAACATACACACATGCACATACACACATATACACATATGCATATATAATGCATACATCTATATTATGGCTATAGCTATAGGGGGCATACATTTATTTGCAACCTATAGATGGTTTACAGTCTTGGTATCTGTGAGACTTTTTAATTCATCTGCCAACTCTGTTGCAATAATTACAATCCTGGGCAATTTACCATTGTCCTTATTTGGGGAACCACCTCTCAGGTGATCTGCAAGTGTGCCTGTCTTGCGGTGGCTCCAACTAATTATTCAAACTGATATTATGACAGGGTTTGGTAGGTGAAGTCAAGATCACTTCACTACCACCACTGGCAAGTCCTGATTATTTCCAAATGACATCCAATCTGTAACCATTTTGGCAGATCTGAGAGTCATCAGTGGTTTCTCCTTACAGAGTTGCATGTCATTGCCTCTTACTAAATATGATTATTCATTTACTCTCAAGTTATTTTAGATTGTTGCAATGTAGACATATATAACACAATTATCTCAGCATTAGAGCAGTGTCAGGGCCTACATTGCTGATGCCACTGCCTAGCCCCCTAGATGATCTGGAGTACATTTCCTTCTTGCCTCAGCGCCCATAGGGATGTGTTATATTCACTGTGCTTGTTATTGTCTTATAGTACATTTGTCTGTAGTAAGTAGCAAAAATAGTAGTCTGAATTGACATTTTATGACTTAAAATGAATTAAATGCAGCTTCTTCAGGGATGTTGGTTTGCTTACTACACCTATTAAAGTTTTAGCTTTAGCTTAGTTTTGATAATTTAATGTGTTTGATTTTCAGAACTTATTTATCTTCACAAGATCTGTTTTCTGTAGCGTAAGTCTTAGTATGTAATTTTTTGCATTACCATTGTTTATTATGGCACATTTTACCGTGTGTATATCTTATATGGTATGCCAAATTACTTGCTACATATTGGAACTGTGTTTGACTTTAAACTGTCATTGTATTTATCTCATGGCTCTAGAAGTGTCTGAAAAGGTCCTCTACCAACCCACTCAAACAGTTAAACTGAAAAAAATATATGAACAAATATAAGACCATTGTGACTTTCTCCTTCCTTTAAAAGAGAAAAAAAATCTAACTTTCTTGTCATAAAATATTTTCTGTTTCAGCTGTCTTTTCTGCAACAATTCCAGCACTGATTATCTACATTCCACACACACACACACACACACACACACACACACACACACACACACACACACACACACACACACACACACACAGGGAACAGGGAAATACTACATGTAGATTTCTCACAGGAAGAAAGGTAATGTTTGTGATACAGATAATAGCTTTGTGTTAAAAGCATATCACATGCTCTAGAGAGAGAGAGACAGAGATATTTATGTTATTAGTTGTACTCCTTTGAAAGTTGATATTGGAGAAATCATACATGTAGTAAAGCATCCTGTTTGGAACATCTAATTAATAACATCAACATTCTAGAAGTGAAGTACTTCAGTGAAATGAAAAATGGTGTAAATTCGTTGTTATACATTTTCTGATTATGCCAGTTCATGAAGAGAGGGGAGCCTGAGCCTATTTCAGCATTCATTCAAAACAAGGCAGAGGAACTTTCTTCAAAAAATATAAAAGTTATTGTCTTAAAACACATATTTACTGATGAATATGGATGTGATATCAAAATATATTAAACAGAGAATCTTTGTACATAGAATTTTAAGCTTTGTAACCATTAAGATACACGTATTTTGCTTTTAAGAGAAGCTGTAAATTGTCTGTTTTATCCTCCCCCAACCTTAACCTTACCCCCCCCCACACACACACACACACACGCACACACTGGAAGGCCGAAGACTAAGGTACTGGGAACACCATTATTTTTTCTCAATAAAATGTTTTGTTTATTCCACATCATTGTGGGATATTGTTAAAGGTGAAATAATTCTCATAAAATCATCAATTTATCTGAATCACTTTAGATGAAAGTGGTAATGTAAACATTGGCTCTAGGTAATTGTTACTGTAGATGAAGGCATTCATGTGAACATTGGCTCTAGGTGATTGTCACTGTAGATGAAGGTATTCATGTGAACATTGGCTCTAGGTGATTGTCACTGTAGATGAAGGCATTCATGTGAACATTGGCTATAGGTGATTGTCACTGTAGACGAAGGTATTCATGTGAACCTTGGCTCTAGATGATTGTCACTGTAGATGCAGGTATTCATGTGAACATTGGCTCTAGGTGATTGTCACTTTACATGAAGGTGGTAATGTGAACATTGGCTCTAGGTGATTGTCACTGTAGATGTAGGTATTCATGTGAACCTTGGCTCTAGGTGATTGTCACTTTAGATGAAGGTGGTAATGTGAACATTGGCCCTAGGTGATTGTCACTGTAGATGAAGGTATTCATGTGAACCTTGGCTCTAGGTGATTGTTACTTTAGATGAAGGTGGTAATGTGAACATTGGCTCTAGGTGATTGTCACTGTAGATGAAGGTATTCATGTGAACCTTGGCTCTAGGTGATTGTCACTTTAGATGAAGATATTCATGTGAACCTTGGCTCTAGGTGATTGTCACTTTAGATGAAGGTATTCATGTAAACCTTGGCTCTAGGTGATTGTCACTTTAGATGAAGGTATTCATGTGAACCTTGGCTCTAGGTGATTGTCACTTTAGATGAAGGTATTCTTGTGAACCTTGGCTCTAGGTGATTGTCATTTCAGAGGAAGGTGCTCATGTGAACATTGGCACTAGGTGATTGTCACTTTAGATGAAGGTGGTCATGTGAATCTTGGCTATAGGTAGTTGTAGATGAGAGTGTACGTGCCGTGTGTACTGTATCTTTAAGAAGCATGTCAAAGACGTAACGTACATGTATAAAGACTGAGCATGTGCCATACCTAGTGCCATTTTGAGAGCGCAGCCAGAGAGTAAGTATATATGAATCCTGCAGTTAGTTTGTATATAAGTACCTTAAGTTAAAGTCAGCAATCTTCTATTAAGATGTGTTTGTGTAAAATAAAGCTGCTTGAACAGAACCCATGAGACTCTTCTATTGTGTCCAAGATAGGAGAGTGACAGTGGTCATGTCCACCTTGGGTCTAGGTGATTATCACTTTAGATGAAGGTGGTCATGTGAACCTTGGCTGTAGGTGATTGTCACTTTAGATGAAGGCGATCATGTGAACCTTGGCTCTAGGTGATTGTCCCTTTAGATGAAGGTATTTATGTGAACCTTGGCTCTAGATGATTGTCACTTTAGATGAAGGTGGTCATGTGAACCCTGGCCTTAAGTAATTGTCACTTTAGATGAAGATGGTGATATGAATTTTGGCTCTAGGTGGTTGTCACTTTAGATGAAGGTGGTCATGTCCACCTTGGCTCTAGATGGTTGTCACTTTAGATGAAGGTGGCTGTATCACAGTCAAATGATATGCAGCCTACCAGAAAAAGCTTCCTCTAGAGGAATAGTTGTCATGAAAGAGGAGGTAAAACTGTTATTTTGTGGTATTTAGAAATGAAATGATGACACATCTATGGTTTGGCTTTCAGAATTATTAGTTTATTATTACAGTTGCACAACATATTTGTGCTTTTCATCAAAATCTGATAGCCAGAAACTGTTCATTAACTTTGGGTCATGACAACATATACAGAGTCCTTTACCATCTTGGGATCAGCTGTCCTATTATCTCTACACCTAAAATCATAATATAAGTGCAGTTTAGAAGTGAATGTCCAAATACGTTGTCCAGACAATTTTAGAAGTTGTTAATTGGTACCAAACGAACAAGCAGAAACAACACGCATGTAAATGTTATGGCTTCCATCATGAAAAGCAGAGCACTAGAGCAAAAAGTCAACTCTACAGATTATATGGAGGCAATTATCATTACATCTGAAAATGCTTGGTTTGAAACAGAAAAGAGTGCAGCAACAGAATATTAAATTTTACTGAAATAAATAAACACTCAAAACCTGAAAATGAAGAACGTTTATTGAATACAATGCATGCTAAATGCAAGCGCAATGCATTCAGATATGGCTAGTGTGACTGTGTGCATAATGCAGAGGATTATTGTGTCTCCGATCATAACCACATTATTATGTCTTTGAGACATTCACTCTCAAGGTGAAACTTGACATCCATGTAAAGAAAACATACTACTACTAGGTTATGATCAGAGATACAGTCATACATTTACATGTACTACAAGAAATTATCTGCTCCCTGTACGACTAATTACATAAAAAAAGAAATCAAAAAGCACAGAGTGCTTTGCTGGCTTTCAAAGCCATAAAAGCACTTAAAAAGCACCATCATACATACAGCATCTTTCATGGAAAGATTTATAAACAAATTGAGGGACAGATTGTAGGAACAGACAGCAGGCAGAAGTGAAGTTGTTTTGGCTTCTACTGCTGCTGTTTTCTGGCTAGCACTTGTTAAGATCTGGTCTGGTACTACTGAAATGCTTAACTGGTTTGCCTTTTTCTTGATACTGGAGTGTAATCATGGTGGTCCATGCACTACATCAAAGATATGGATAAGAGTAAAACTGACATTTTGATGGAAAAGGTACGGTTTAATGGCAAAGCAGTTATGTTTAAACTGATGTCTGTTACAGAATGCAATATTATGTCTGGCTCCTCATGTGAAACACATTTAAACTGCAAGCTGGGCAAGTCTTCATTCATGCTACTGTCTTATTCTGGGCACATTCCAAAGCCATTTGATTAAGCTGAAAAATAAAATGTCTAGGACATAGTTTCAGACCGTCTCTTAGCAAATGCAATCAAAAACACGAACAAACAAATATTTTGAGGAATATGTTTTATGACTTTGCGCACAATAAAGAAAGTTCATACTATCAAATGAAAAAAGAAAGGGACTTTGATCGTTCTGAATAACAAAAATGAAGTATATAGTTTAAGGATACCTGTGACATGCAGAGACTGGTTGTGACTCAGAATTGTGAGAATGTGTAAGGGAGTGCAGAACATCTGAAGTGGAATTCATTGAAAATGTTTGAGCAATACTAAAGCTAATGCAGTGCAAAGACAGCAATAAACAGTGTGCAGAGTGTAGAACTTGAGAGTGTGTGTTCAGGAGTCTACTGCAAAATGACCCACTGTAGTAAGGCAAGTCAAAAAAATGTTGGTAGTAAATACTTCATTTCATGTACAGAGGCATAAGTCACAGAATACAGAGTCCATAACACAGAACGAGAATGATTTACATTCTGAGATGATATGCTGATTAAGCTGAAGGCACAGGATGTACCCATTATATTTAAATTTAAAAATGAGCAAGACTTAACACATATTGCATCACCTGAATTAATTGTCAAGCAAAGACAATCTATAGGATTGGTCGCATAGGACAATGTCAACATTTTGTTTTGCTCCACAATAAATTAATAAATGGATGATGAATGGATCATAGGAGCCTTATCCAATGCAACCTACTAAAGAAGTGGTAGGAACAATGCCTGTTACCAGATTATTATGAGTGTTTGATGTAAACCAGGGAATTGGGCAGATTGAGTTAGATAAGCAAGTTTCAATTCTGTACAGTAAATACACCTTTCTATTCTAATTTCCTAGACTACCTTTTGGAATCACATTAGCATGAGAGGTGTTCCAATGAGCTATAGCAAGTATGACGGGGGAGTAGAAAAGTTGTTAACACTATTGCTGAAATTAAAGTCTGGGGTGCTAGATGGCAGAAATATTGTACAAGACTTATCAAGTTGTTCAGTAGACTGAGGTCACAGGTTTTGAAACTCAATAAAGCAATATGTCAAATAGGTGTCACTTCTTTGAAGTACATGGGCCATTTCTTTTGGCAGAATAGCCTACAACTAGATGCTGACAATGTACATGCAATTGTAAATATACAAAAACTTACAGAATTGTTGGGAATGATACAGTGTCTGTCAAAGATTATTCAACAGTGGGCAGAGATCATTGTGCCACTGAGAAAGTTACTAGACCATAATGTACTATGGTGTTGCTCAGCAGATTAAGAAAAGAGTTTTGAGTTACTGAAGAGGTTAGTTTAATAACAACTCTGACGTACTATGATGGTACACAGCCCACATTGTTATACATACAAGTCAACAACGGATTCAAATCAGTCCTATTGCAGGAAAGCAGACTAATTGCTTATGCATCAAGATCAATAACTGACATTCAGAAACACTCAAATACAAATAGAAAAAGAAGTGTTAGCAATAATCTTTGAGTGTTTAACATTTTCTGACCACATTTATAGAAAAAGGACTATGGTAGAGTCTGACTGCAAATCACTTCAAAATATGTTTAAAAAGTCTTTATACATAGCATCTTCAAAATTACAATGAATGTTGTTAAAACTGCAGACATATGATCTACTAGTATAATATAAGCCATGAAAGCTTGTGCATGTTGCAGATACTCATAGTGGAGTATATCTTGAAGAATATGAAGAACACCTGCTAGAGAAAGACTTACACTGCTGTAAAATTCCAGAACTGATAGCTGCTACAACTGATAATGTAACATGCAACTCATTAGGTGCTATCATGCCAGGATTGCTGGATGGAGTCAACCAACTGCAACCATTATTTAAGTCATACTTAACCTTTCAAGGATAAAATGCCATGCATGCAGGGACTGATGTTTAAAGGTGACAAAGTTATTATTCTGACAAAGGTATTATCCTTTCACAACTGCATAATCAAGTGTTACTGAAAATACATAAATCATCTTGACATAAATCATAAAGAGAAAAAAGACATAAACTGACAAATCAACAAGGGTCAGGAATATTCATTACAGGAAAGGGAACTAGTTCCTTATGCATTGGCCTAATAAGTTTATACAATCTGAGCCAGTGGTTCAGGACTGTGGAATGCATGGTTTATTTAGGAATCAGAAACAGAGAGGAGTTAATTCCACATGCAATTCCTTCATTGGCATATGTGAAGTTGGTGCTACTTTGTACCAGGACAACAAACTCTACGTTTTCTTGTTTGCAGACTTCTATACTGAATTCTTCTAGTCACAAGATACTACAACAAAACTGATAACAGTGCTTAAATCATTAGTTCCATGGTATGTATAAATAGTGTCTGACAAAGGTACACAGTTTTCCAACCATGCATTTCAATCTTTTCCCAAGAAATGGACGTTCACAGAGTTAAACTTAACATTACAGATAATCACTATTATAATGCCTTTTTCTGACTTTAAAGTGGCTTGTATTATGCTATTCCAGCAACAATTATAAATCACGCATACTTTAGATACTTAAAGAGGTTACTGTTTTTGCACAAAGTATTTATTTATTTAACATTTGTTTACCCGGGAAAGTCCAACTTGGAATGAAGTCAATTTTCAGTGGAGGCCCGGGGAGAAATTTTCCAGACGCATGTTTTTGTAACATAGGAGGAAACCGGAGCACCCGGAGGAAACCGACACGAATGCAAGGAGGAGATGCAGACTCCACACAGAAGGCTCCCCAGCCGAGAATTGAATTAAAGAACCTCTTGCTGTGAGGCGACAATGCTACTGCTGTACCACTGCGCCATCCGATTTCCTATTAGAAATTAGGTTACAGCATTATTATTATTATTGTTATTATTATTACCGAATAGCTGTTTAATTTATCAAGATGTTTCACAATACTGAAAGAAAAATACTTTAATAGTTAGATTTTTTTATTCCTTTTGCCTTGTTTTAGTCCTACTAAAATAAAAGACTTAAAATGGAGAACAAATCTGTAAATAGTTATGTTTTTCAAATCACAGAACTTGTCTGTGACTGTGGAAAGTTGCATTAATTAAGTATTTAGTCCTCACCATCATAGCAAACACAATTTTTAATTAGAGACTCAAAGTTCGGTATTACTCAATGGTCCCTGTGGTACAAAAGGTCTAGTGTAGCATCTCAAAAGAGAAAGCTAATAATACCATATCTTCTCATTAAAGAACCCACAGATGCAAAGCACTGAATATTTTTTTTAGAGTCTAGAATCCAAGCAATCCTTTTTTTTTCTCTCTCAAAAATCTTTTTATTGAAATATTATAACAAAACATTATTTCAAAAATAATGAAAACCACAGCTTATATATTTGTACATTAAGGAGTTGTTAAAAGATTACACACATTGAAAAGGAAATTCTGGTACACTCCCATTGGTTAAAACCAACCTAACTATATACAAAATATATACAAAATGATAACCAAGAATTATATAACTAACATGCATTAAAATCATTTAAAAATATTAGATAATAAAGAGAAAACACAAAGATAATGAAGCACAAGAATTCTCACACATAAATGTACCAATACTAATAGTCACTATTAATGATATATAGTACCTTATCAATTGCTTTATTGTTAAATACCATTTTTTTAGGAGACAATGCCAAGATTTTATGTGCAGCAATGTACGAGTGAGCCAAAGATCTAAAGCCTAACCAATTTAGTCTAGTGCGGTCAAGCCAGTTTTTTGAGATATAAAACTTTATCAATGAACAAATATATATGATGACATGTAAGTCAAGTCTAGATAAATGCATGACAGGTATATGTAAAATAGCTAATTCCCATGAAAGGGTAGATTTGTGATATCCCATTCTCTGTAGCCTCACTCTCAAAGAAGTCCAAAGTTTGTGAGTGTGTTGACAATACCACAAAATATGTAGTAGGTCTGCATTTGGGAATGTGCAACAAGGGCATGAAGAAGACTTATTAGCATTAAATTTGTTCAATTTGGATGGTGTGTGGTAAGCATTATTGTTAATCATCAATTGAGTATAAAACAACCTCTTAAAAGGAGAGTAATCAGGAGAGATCTTGAAAGCAGAAATTTTCTGATCTAATGTTATATGTGGGTTATGCTTGTCCCAGTATTTAGAAAAAAGACAAGTGGAATCTTGTACTATTTTATTTAACAGGTTATATGATTTGGATAGCATTTTTTCAGGAAGTAAAAGGGTTTGAATTATTGTATTTAAATTCTTTAAATCCCGCTCCCTTGGCTCAAAGTGTTGTAGTTTGCCTAAAGTTAAATCTCTCAGTTGACGTAGGGTAGTAGTATAAGTGCAATTCACCTTAAATATCTTTCTCAAGTCAGATAAAGATTTATCTTTATGTTTAATAAGATCCCAGACTCTGAGATTTTTGATTTGAGGAAATTTTGTAAGATCAAATTGAACGTTATCTAACTTAAAATTAGGGTTTAAGTGAAATGGCTGTAATAAATAAGAGAAAGTGTTCAATCCAACAAGATTTAATAATTCTTGAAAGGCTCTAGCTTTCTGTTTTAAAAAATTTGAAATTTTAAGAGAATTTACAACATCAATAGGTAGGAAAGGGATAACTTCAGGATTAATATTTTTTGTAGTAATGTACTGATGCCACAAATACACCCATTTAGGATAATGTACTTGTCTCGAAGTATTCATTCTCGAGATATTTAAGATTTTGTTTGCAGAAATAATTAAATAATACAAATAAAAGTTAGGCAATCCCAACCCTCCTCTAGTCTTGGGTGCTGACAACTTGACATATGAAATTCTTACAGATTTAGGATACCATAGAAATTTAGCTAGTTCTATGTTAACCTTATCAAAAAAAACTTTTGGAATAATTTGGTCAGAAGAATTAAATTGAAAAAGAAATTTGGGAAGAATATTCATTTTGATTATTGCAGCTTTAGATAGTAATGACAAATTCAAGATTTCCCATCTACGTAAATCCAATACAATTGACGCCCAAACCTTAGTTAAATTATTTTGAAATGCTGATAAACCATTGTGATTCATATGAATACCCAAATATTTAACATCATATGTAATTTTAAAAGTTGCTTCTTGAAATAAGTAAATTTTATGAGCACGGGGATTTAAAGGGAAAATATGCGCTTTGTGTGAATTAATAAGATAGTCAGAAGCAAGAAAGAAATTCGCCAGAGATTTAGTCAATTTTTCAAGATCAGTAATAGGTGTTTGGAAGTATATAACTAGGTCATCAGCAAATGCTGACAGTAAAAGATTAGTATTGAAGACTCTAGGGATCCTATGGAATGACTTTTGCGCTAAATGAAGTAATAAAGGCTCTATGTATAGATTAAAGATAAAGGGAGAAAGCGGGCACCATTGCCTAGTACCATTTGTAATTTTAATAGGATTAGAAGTAATTCCATTAATATGCAATAGGGTATACGAATCTTTATATAGAGTTTTGATTAGGTTTATAAAAGTAGCAGGTAGATTAAAGCACACCATTGTTTGAAATAAAAATTCCCAATTCACTTTCGATGCATCCAAAATTAATGCATACATAGGAGTATCATTACTCTTAGTAAGGTGAATGATAGATTCTAACATCAAGGTATTATCCCAAGCATGTTTACTAGACATAAAACCAGATTGGTCAGAAGAAATTATAACTGGCATAACTTTTTTCAATCTATTAGCCAGAATGGAAGCTAAAATTTTGATGTCTAGATTAATTAAAGAGATGGGCCTGTAATTATGCGGATCTGTTTTTTCTTTATTAATTTTTGGAATTAAGATAGTCTTGGAAGTGTTCCAGTGTAAATCAGAAATGTCATTTGCTTTTATATAATTATATGTTTTAAGAAGAAAAGGGGCTAGGGACATTTTGAAAGTTTTAAAGAATTCAGCGGTATATCCGTCAGGACCAGGTGCTTTACCATTTTTTTAACCTGCCAATAGAATCACAAATTTCTTGAATAGTTAAAGGGGCTGAGAGAATTTTTTGTTGTTCTTCATTTAACTTAGGGAACATGATAGAACCTAAAAAATCATCAATATGTTCTTTAATCTTAGATTTAGAAGTTTTAGAGTATAGACTCGTATATAAGGAAGTAAATATTTGCATAATATCCTCATCAGAATTATAAATCTGGTTGTTATAGTGTATGGGTGAAAAATTATTTTTAAGAATCCGTGCTAACACGTTAGAGGGCACCTGAGCCCATTCAGAATAAGTAGCCAGAAGTCTTTGTTCTAAAATAGAAAGGTTATGTTGATGTAAAGAAAGCAATTCTTTCTGGGCATCAAGTAATTGTTTGTAATTCTCGGGATTGGGATTAATTCTATATTTGTCTTCAAGAGATACAATGTTATTTTTAAGAGAAAGATCTCTATCTCTATAAAACTTTTTAAGATATGAGGCCTTACTGATTAACAAACCCCTTAACCTTGCTTTACATGCAGCCCACTGAATATCGCAGGGTATATTTGTTGAATCCAAATTAACTTCCATTTCCTGAATTATTTGTGTACATAAAATTTTAGTTTCACTATTAGAAAGCAGATTGTTATTTAATGACCATGACTTGCCCCTTGATATTATTGGAGGGTATACGTCCAGACGTAATTTCAATACAATTCTTGAATGGTCTGAAAAAAATCTTGGCTCAATAATCATATCTAATATCAAGTGGGCCATAGAGGATGATAAAAGAAAAAAATCAAGTCTCACCAAGTTTTATAACATTTTGAGTAATAAGTAAATCTATCTTCTTTTTTAGAATATTGAGTATATTGTAAAGGGTCTATAAGATTAAAATCTAACATAAGTTCCTCAAGGACCATTGATGCTTGATAATTATAGGAAGGTGAGCTACTAGTGCGGTCTAGAACAGGGTTTATAACAGTATTCCAATCACCGCCCACTAAAACATAATGATTCTTGAATGATGCAATAATGTTAAATATCTGGAGTATAAACATATGTTGTTGATTACAGGGACTATACAAATTTAAAATTAAAAGTGGTTTGTCTAAATAATGTATGTTAGTGGTAAAATAACACCATCTACCATTCACGTCATAGTTTTCTTCAATAATGGCTCCTTGAAAGTTATGTTTTATTATAATAGCAACTCCCTTTGAATTAGATGAATCACCAGATGCTATTATTTTTCTAATCCACTTTTTATTATTCTCTTTAAACCAATCAGTTCTGGGCATATATGTTTCTTGTAAAAAACAAATAGTAGCTTGAGATTTAAAAATTAAATGATATAAAAGGGATTTCTTAGCTTTATTATTTATACCCCTCACATTCCAAGAGTCAGTGTTCAACCAACTCATCCTTAATGCATCCTGACATTGCAAATGTATGAGTATCACGTAGTATTAACAAAATATGTGTGATATAAATCTTGGTCATGCTATAAAAATTGGCTTGCGCAAGGATTAGGTTAACAAATCCAGACAGTATTGTCACAAAGTAAACCCCCAATACCCCCCTAGTGCCTAACCACCTCATTCTAACCATTGAAGGTAAACAAGTATGACATATTATGTAGAAAACAAAAGATTTGGTTACCATAATATTATAAAGGCATGAAATAGAACTAAGCGAAGTCCTAATAAGAACTAACAACTGAAAAAAACAACCTGTACATATATACAAGAATACATATTACAAGATGCCCATCCAGATTAAACCCCATCTCACATATTTTCCCAGCCTCCTATAACTAACATTGAACTAATAACATATAAGAAAACAAGTATAAAAATCATTAACATTCATCTCTATTCCCAGACTTGCATATTATTAACAGATGATATCCTAACTGCATTAAATAATAAAGATGATACAGCTATTACAATATTAGCCTAATTAAATAACATGGATTTATTTTCTATCCCGATTTAAAATTATCAACTGGATATTAGGTAGAGAATTAGTATACATAGAGAAAAAAAAAAAAAAAAGATGTTATTTCATAAGTTTAAAGCGTTACACGAACACCAACGAAACCATCATGTTTAAATAAATCAATAAGTAATTGACTGTCAAAAGTGAAACCCACACTCCATTATAAATATATACATTAATGTATTAATAAAAAAGAACAGTTACTTTTGTGAAGGGCACTTTTCAAAATTCAATTATATCCGGAGAGCGTCATTTCGCATCTCTCGCACCAAGACATCTAAGCAAAACGTTAATGCTTGATTTACGAGCACCGGAACCATAGGGGAACCATAATCTGGATGGACCACGTCTTCTCCAGTGCTGTTGATTGTAGACCGTCTCTTTACAGCACATCGATTCATCCTCAAGCATTGATAATAACAAAATAAGGCTTAAGAAAGCTATATGAGAGCCTTATTTACAAAATCATATATGTTTATGTATTTATAATACCTTACAAGCCCACAACTAAACCAGTTATGAAAAAGCACTCTTTTTGCCAGAAAATAACTTCGACGTGCCGTCTCTCTAAAATGACCTATACCCTCTGTTTCTCAAGATAACAGTTCTTTTCAAATGAGGGCTTCCGAGAAACAGCCACATTATTTTTAAATAAAGCAAAAGAAAAAAAAAAAGAAAAAAAAATATGTGTAAGCAGATAGCAAAAATGGTCAAACAAAGTTATGACAATAACTAGTATATATCTCTCTATTCAATCAGTAAACTTTGTGGGAATCTAGAAGCCCCGTTGTCCTGTCGCAGAGTCAAGTAGGTATAAGCAAAGCAAATATAACCTACCATTTAATAGATACAGTTGCGTATAATATCAATAGCAATATCAGATGACATCTAAGTATCTAAAGTAGGGACTTCATTAAATAATTTTGTAAAGATATTTTTAGCTTCTGTGACTTCTTTTGCTGAATATCTAATCTCTTTAAATGTAAATGTTAAAGTGTTTGGGTATCGCATTTGGAACTTAATACCCCGCTTTATCAGATTAGCACAGAAGGGTGATAGCTTTTGCCTACATAGTTTTATCTGAGGAGGTAAATCATGCGAAAAAGACAATTTATGGTTGTTCCAAATAAACTGTTTTTTACTTTTTGCTGCAAACAAAATCCTTTGTGTGTCTTGATAGTTTAAAAGTTTGGTGTATATAATCCTTGGTATCATAGATGTTTGACGGGCTCATAAAGCTCTGTGGGCTCTTTCAACTGTTAAGGATTCAGCGTTTGAGTTTGACTCCTGGCTTAATAAAGCCATAAAAATTTGTTTAGTTACAGACAAAAGAGTATGATTTTCTTATGATTCAGGAAGTCCTCTTATAATGACATTGTTTCGCCGGCTTCTAGCTTCCAAATCAACTACCTTGTCTTGTAGCTCCGAAAGAAGGGAATCTTTATCTTTAACAGCAGAGTCTATAGTGTCAATTCTCATTTCTAGCACTTGGCTTTTATTTTCCAGTTTCTCAATTCTATCTGTAATGTGCTTAAGAGTTGTACCAAAATCGTTAAGTTTGTCTGAAAAGCCATTTATGGCAGTTTGTAAAGGTTGGAGCACTGATTTCAAGTCTTCAAGGTGAAAACTGGAATCGCTTTTTTCTTTAGTGTTTGACTTAGTAGTTTCAGAAAACTGTTTAGAAGGCTTAAACGTTTAGATCCAGTGTCTTTTTCAGGTGACAGTATGGTTGACATTTTAGCTTTTGTAGTTTGAGTTTCCATGTTATCTGGAGAAGCAGCCATGCCAGGAGACAAAATTTGCAGTAGGATAAGTGGCACAAATTCACACCTTCTGTGCGCGCGTGGCCAAATGCATCCAGGACCATAAAAAGAGCTTTTAAGTATTTTGAAGAAAAAATTTAATATTTTTTTCAATTTCGAAGCCGTAGAATTAAAGAGTGAATGTTCCTTAGTCTTTCTATATAAAAATCTTCAGGTAAAGTCTATTATTTCAGCGTTTAAAAAAACGACAATTAGTTGGAAAGTACGGAGAACTGGGAATATGAGGCACTCTAGTCAGCGACCATCTTGGAATCTCAGAATCCAAGCAATCCTGTTATGCAAATGATTCATCCCAAGGCTGTCAACTCTATAAAGAATGAGTGTGACCTTTTCTTTATAAACTCAAGTTGATTTGATACACAAAAACTGCTCCCACCTGCATAAGAGTTCCTTTGGGCAATCTGCAATGATACTTTTGCATAGATCTCATTCCATTGCGGGAAGTATGTTTTTGTCAATGTGACACTAAAATTAGGAAACAATCTCTCCCTTTCTAACTAGCATTGTCCCATATCTCTCTTAAACAGTAATTGAAAGTTGTTTATGGATATATAGTTTAATGGGCATATAGGTTATATATAGGTTAAAAAGATTAACTTCACATACCCTTGCTATGATACCCAGAGATCACTACAATGCTACAATGCACACAACTATTACGAGAGTAACAAATATTATAGATGTTTCCAGTGGAACGGCTTGTCCTCACTTATCATTGTTTTGGGTGCCAGACACACATGATGAGCTAATATAATATTCTTCATGACTTTCTTTTCCCCAAAACTCTTGTTAGTTCTCTTAAATTAATATTCATGGCTCTCCTGACAAAATGAAAATGATTCTTTTATTCATTTACAACAAAGTTTCAGCAAAAGTCCCAGTAATTATGTCCATTGGTGTCCATGCTCTTTGCTGCAGCAGTTCAGCCTTTTGTACAGCTCTTCTGTTAGGCCTTCAGTTGAATAAGCTCCACCCCTTGTAATCACTTTCACTCAGATTGCAAACTTACTTTATTCACAGATTAGCTGCTCATTACAGCAGCAAACTTGTACCTACCACTCAGGCTACCTGGCAAATGAGTACTTCTTTTATCAAGCTAAGTAATAAAGCTTCAACTCTTACAAAACAGGTTAAGCCCACCAGAAACAAGGGTACTGACTTACTCCTTGTTTTGCAACTAATCATATCATAAAGTGTTTCAGGTTTCAACTTATGCATTTAGTTGCACAATTAGCTGAGAGAAGTGTTGGCCATAGGCAATTTTATATAGATACACACACACAGCATGTCACATGGCAAGAACTGAGCCCCTCTGAGAAATATAAAAATTGTAAATGGTAAAATGGTCTTAGCACTCAAAGTTCTCATAGGTTATTGTACTAAGCTAATGATCACCAGGGCCTTTATAAACCTAACAGTACAATCTTGTGTCCCTGTGTATCATGGGTGTTTATTAGGAAGTTTCTAGAGGTTATGTGTGTGGGGAGGTGTATGCTAGTTTGGACATTACTGTCTGCCTCTATATATCAGTGACGCAGGGGTCAGAGCCAGAGTGAATTTATGATTTTTCATCCATTGGTTAAGGTTATGCTTAAACAGGATTATGGATAGATTCTGCTTCACATGGATGGGGAGCCTGTTCCAGAGCAAGGGGATTGTCTGAGACACATCTGTCTTTCCAACATGACATTTATATCACAAGCAAAATTTAAATGCTTTCATCTAGTGATTCTGATGCTCTTCATTTTGCAGATGTGTAAAATGCCCATCAGAGCTGGATCTGGGATGTCTCTACATCATTCATCTGTTTACTAGACTAACAATAAGAGTCATAAACAAATTTTAGCTTTGGTTTGATTTATATAATATGTTTAACTTGGTTCTCCTAGTTTAATACTAAACAAAAGATTATTATTTCACATAAACTTATAATGACATTCAGCTCCTAAAATTAAAGCATTCTCCTGCTGCTGGCCCACATTTGTAGAGTTTAGCAATATAATATCCTTTTGGACAAGTAAATGTCATGTTTTTACCAGCATTTTGCGGAGATTTCAGGTAGGACTCAGTGTAACTACTGCAACATGGTCCATCTAAGGGAGCAAGGGACAATAGATGATAGTAATGCAGTATTCACTGTCATATTCATATGCACTGGACCCCCTATATGGAAACCTTGCACATGGATGCTATTACTCCTGGTCTTCTTAATACCTGACAGAACTGCATGAGTGCTCCCCACAGGGGCCAAAACTGATGGAGATACACATTAAGTATTTGGTAACATGCTGTATGGAATATGAGACTCTAGAAGGCTATGGAATTTTTTGGAAAAGTTCTATGAGTAAATTTGAGAGCCCTCCTTTTAGTTTACATCATCTCTTCTGCTTACGAAATGCATACTAACAGGTCACTTGAGTAAAAGAGACTACACAGTTTTCTTAACTGGAATAACTACTGCCCATAAGAGTAACACCAGGAAATGCAACAGGTCACTTCCTCCAGTCTTCTTGGCTGTTTAAGATTAGTTTTCTGGCTACAACCCATTGGAGAAATTCTTATACAGTTTTTTTATAGGAAATGACTCCAAAGATTTTCAAATTCAAGTTTATTCTAGTGTTTACAAATTCTTAGCGCTTTACATCTAAAAAACATTACTTTAACAGTGCAAAACAGTTTAAAACCGTATAATATAAATCAGCTGCAAAATATGTTACTTTTGCTTTAAACAAATCATGCTGCTGGACTGCTGATAGTAAAGACAAACAAAAAAAAAACATTGCTAAATAAAATAAACAAATCACTGGTGTTAAAATCATCCAAATTCAAAAAAACTTTGAATTACAACAGACTCAGTCTCAAAAGTTCTTGTTTACAGCAGCAGAAAATCCCTTCCTGTTTGTGAAACAACCTTTGATGGGTAGAGAAAAGGTCTGATTGTCAGTCCAAAAACAAACAGGTAACTCTCACATTCAATATCTCTATCAACTAATAACTTCCTTCACAGCAACATAATAACCAACACACACCAAAGGAAAATACAGAGCAGGAATATTGTTTGGTTGTGTTACTGACTGAAAATGCACTGTAACCAAATAGAGACTAAAAGGAGACAGCAACTTCACAAACTTCACAGCACAAAGCAGTCATCGACCACATCGCAATCTGCCCTTCTCCTCCTCTCTCTCTGTACACTCTGCCGCTATTTTACACACTCTACTCTCTTTTCTCATTTTCTTTGCATGACAAAAACTCAAAGCCCAATAGAAGATGGAAGCAAAATCAAAAAAAGCCATAAATTCACCATTGCGGGAAAAGTTACAGCAAATCCAATATTTTGACAAAAAAAGTGTAGCATGTTCCAGTTTCTCAGCTTGTTGAATGCTTTTGAAGATTTGAAGCTTGGCTGTAACTTTACCATAATGCCTGCCATCTGTGTCCATACTACACATTATATAATTTTAGATATGGTGTCACCTCCTTCATATTCTCAGCTGTAACTTTACCATAATTCCTACCATCTGTGTACATACTACACTTTATATAATTGTGGGTATGGTGCCATCTCCTTCACATTCTCAGCTGTAATTTTACCATAATGCCTGCCATCTGTGTCCATACTACACATTATATAATTGTGGGTATGGTGCCACCTCCTTCACATTCTCAGCTGTAACTTTACCATAATCCCTACCATCTGTGTACATACTACACTTTATATAATTTTGGGTATGGTGCCACCTCCTTCACATTCTCAGCTGTAATTTTACCATAATCCCTACCATCTGTGTACATACTACACATTATATAATTTTGGGTATGGTGCCACCTCCTTCACATTCTCAGCTGTAATTTTACCATAATCCCTACCATCTGTGTACATACTACACATTATATAATTTTAGGTATGGTGCCACCTCCTTCACATTCTCAGCTGTAACTTTACCATAATCTCTACCATCTGTGTACATACTACACTTTATATAATTTTAGGTATGGTGCCACCTCCTTCACATTCTCAGCTGTAATTTTACCATAATCCCTACCATCTGTGTACATACTACACTTTATATAATTTTAGGTATGGTGCCACCTCCTTCACATTCTCAGCTGTAATTTTACCATAATCGCTACTGTCTGTGTACATACTACACTTTATATAATTTTAGGTGTGGTGCAACCTCCTTCACGTTCTCATCTGAAATTTTACCATAATCCCTACCATCTGGGTAAATATGATATTTTATATAACTTTAGGCATGGGCTCACCCCTTCTACATTCTCATTGTGTAGGTGCATTCCCACCTGTGCTACCCAAAGTGAAATGAATAAGGTCCATCTACATATGGACTTCCAAATGAATCCCTCCCTGTTCCTGTTTGTTCTGCTATTAACTATTTTATATTCTCAGACTATATGAATAAAGTGATAGTTTAGGTAGAGCACTTCTTACTGTTTTGATAATTAATTGTCTTTTCACTGCCTAAAATGTGTGTGTGTGTGTGTGTGTGTGTGTGTGTGTGTGTGTGTGTGTGTGTGTGTGTGTGTGTGTGTGTGTGTGTGTGTGTTTGTGTTGTCTATCTATCTATGTATCTATATGTAAAATTAGTAAAAACAGCAAGCTGTGTTGGCAATGTGTGAAAAAGCCCTTACCGTGACTCAGGTGAGCTAAGTTTGGTGGTTCAGGCACCTGTTGTCACTGATATGGCTGGTGGGATTATGAGAGATAACCTGTTTGCCTCTCCATGATGGAGACTCTGGGGACATAATAGGTGTTTGTATTCAATGATGGGCTCTAGTGGTGATACTGGGGATATGATGAAAACGATAAGTGGATGCGCAAAGGAAGGGCACACAGCCATGGGGGTGGGAGCATTTCCCTTGAAGTGTTATTGTACATCCACATAAGTAAGATTCACCCAGGATATCACAAGGGAGGTGGGGCTTAACAGAAAACTACAGATGGTCATCATACAGCAACCCTGGCTTCCCTCTCCTCATCCCCTTTGGAAGGGGTTCATAGCCAGGTGGGAATGATGTCTTCTGGTTCAGAAGGAAGAGAACAATCCAATAAAGGGGTGCATCTGGGAAACCCTTCCCAAGATGCAGTGGCCCAGAGCAGTGAAAGAATTTGGGAGATCAGGGATCTGAAGCCAGCGGCAGTTGGCAAAAAGAAAATCAATAAGAAGACAAACTTGCAGTTTAAAAAAATCAGGGAAGTGAAGAATAAACCGAAGTAAGAGAGAATACCAAAAGGATGTAAAAGCATGCATTCTGTAGAACAACCAATCAATGAAGGTAGGATGTCTGGATGGGCCAGATGGTCATGATGTACTCTCAGAATCCATATGTCTGTGTTTAGTAAACTTTTCTGTGCTAACTTGTTTTTATAGCAGAGTAGCCTACTGATTGGGTAAGGACACACAAATAAGCTGTATACTGCAAGCCAACACCTCCTCTTATATGCTGTGGGAAACTAAGCAACTTCCATAACAACTGAATGCTTAGCAGCCAGTCCTAGCAGCAATTGTTTGTGCTTCATGGTCCATGCACATGAAACTACTACAGGACAGTGTTTAACTGAAACCACAACAGAACCTTCAGCTCTTATAGAAGTGTTGATCATCTGTACAGATATGATAAACAGAATGGTAGGAGTTGAGAGAATCATAAATCATAGGGAGAGATAACATAACATAACATAACAGTGTCCATGGACCATAGAAACAGTCAATATTTACTTTTGAGTGTGGTTATATAAAACTATTTTGGCACCATTTAGCATGTCAAACAATTTCTCTTTTCTGAAATTATGCACATCATCCTAACTGAAGGAAGACTGGATGCTGGATAGCAAAAATAGTTCTTTCTGTATAGTTTTATTTAAATGGTCAGCAAAGGAGAAGAAATCCCAGAGGACATTACAATGGAAAAAGTGTGCAGTAATGGAATTACATCACAACCTTAGGAATGACAGTTTAGTAATATATCAACAAAAATACACTCAGCTGACTAAAAGACATTTAGGAAATCGTGTTTTGGGCTGTTTTGGGTATTATAGAGAACCAGATTTCTTCTCTGCTTTTGTTGGTATTATGTTTGAAAATTCCAGTTTTCTTAAAAAAGTATTATAATGTGATTTCCATAAGTATGTGAGGTACAGCCAGGTAAATGATAGATTTAATACTGCAAAAATGTTCACTATATGTGCATGTTTTTTAGTTTTGAATAAAATACCCCTATTCTTGCATGGATGCTCATTGGCTTGACAGCTGACTTCTGCTCTGGACTTCTTTTACATATTTTTTCATACTTCTTTTAATGTTTTAGCTATTATTATGTGACACAGTGATTTACCTGCATTGTTCACTGTTGATTTCATAAAACAAGCTACCATATTATAAAACATTTGTATGGCAGTTTTTCCTGACAAAGGGTCATATTGCCCTTGTAAGAGTACTCAGTCAGCAATGCTTTGTAAACAAAACAATGTATTAAATAATCATTGTAATGTCTGATTTTCTCAAAACAAAAACATCATGAGTTCAGTTTTAAGGTCGAAGTGCAAAAGGACAGAAGGGACCTTGGGTTAATATATTTAGTTGGACTACAGAAAGAAACGTTGTATTACATTTGAATAAGAGCAGCACATCTGCAACATGCAGCAGTAACGGAGGATTTTACAGCTCACCCACTCCCTGAAGTTGCAAGCACTTCTAAACATGACAGAAGACAGATGACCGAGATGTAGATATATATCAACCACATCCCTTCTATTTCTGCATTGCATTCTTCATCTACATGTGGATCTGGAGGAAGTGAGATGAACTGGTACAGATTTAACGTAGATATATCCTGATTTATGTATGTGCTGGGGAGTATATACATACCCCTGTCATTGCCTGGCCAGGAATCCTGAAGGGATGTGACCTGTGCTAGTGCATAATGCTTTCAGGACTGAAGCAATGACTGATAATCTAATGTCCAGCCCTGTCCTAAAGTCTGTGATTCATAGTATAATCAGGAAGCATCTTGCTGATCTAACACAACCCCACATTCTATCATATCATGTTACCTTTCCCACCTACACCTGCGTATCAGCCCTATGTACCTGGAGTCACGTATATACACATGGTCTCCACTGAATAAGCCCCAGTAGCAGGGCTGGGCAGTGCAAGGGGGGGTAAGGCTGTTATTGTGATGCTTTTTTCTTCTGTGTCATGTGTGAATGATAGCATAATGAGCTTCCATGCTGTGGCTTTCTGCTATGCACACTGTAAGATGATTTGCAGCTGTGATTTCCTGAACCATACAACGAGAAATGACGCATTTACTGATACAGTTTGTATTCCAAGTTAGCAGTCAAAGCATAATTCTTGAAAAGGCTGTATTGGCCTAGATTTATATAATGCATCCTGCATATTGTTTCTTTAATAGAATTTACTGTGACATAGTGAGGACAGTATTAAAGGCATGCAGGTTACAAAAAATGTAGCCAGAAGCCATCTTATGCTCATGGCCTCATTTTGTACATGTACCTCAAAATAAAATAGTAGAGATCTCTTCAGATGACCATTCTCTTGTAAAAAGTATGCTTTTTTGCAGCTCTTGTTTTCTACAGCAATAACAGATGGGCCCTGGGATTCATAACATAGTACACGACAGCATACAATTGCCATGTACATGATGTTTACGGCTGCATGCAGTTCATAAACAGGAAATTATCCATGATGCTGCCTTGTTTATTAACTGTGTGCTGATACAGGACAACAGCCCACCATGATGGCTTTCTGTCCTGCAATCATGGTAGAGTGTGATTCATAAAACTTTTGTCCTGAGTTTTCATGACTGTGGGGGGAGGGACCAGGGTGCATTAGCAAAATATGCTATTGTGGCAATCCATTGCGGTGAGTACTCCCATTGGCTAGGGTACTGTTGCATCACTGCTGAGGGTGGGGACAAGGTATGCTTGCATAGCACCCATGGATATGGTATTTCTTTGCTACCCTACAAAAGTGCCAGTTTTTACATAATTTTTCAGTTCTCTGCTGGGGTGCATTCTGTGGAGGGTCTGCGTGTCCTCCTTGTGTTCACATGGGTTTTCCCTGGGTGCTCCAGTTTCTTCCCACATTTCAAAGACATTCATTAGGTGGACTGGAGACTCTAAATTGTCTGTAGGTTTCAGTGCATGCATGTGTGATCTGGCAACCTACAGTTTTCCAATTTGCCTTGTAAGCTCCACAGTTAGGGGTGGCTGTACACAGCATCACTCTAGGAGTCATTTGTGACTCATAAGAAAGAGACAGAGATAAAGTTGAATTACTGTGCAGCACATCACAACTGAAGAGAAGGTCAGGACATTTTTTAAGGAAATACAATCTGTGGTGCACAGTTTTGGCCACATGTTATACGTGGTTACTGACAGCGATAGACAACACAGGTTTCGTTTTTGCATATCCACCCCATTCCGGTCAGGTTCAAGGTACATGGGGAAGTAGCCCTCCATACTCTGTGATACCTTTACTTTTATGGAGTGCTAAAGGGTCTGGGTTGCATTTTAAGACTCTGGTACCAACTCTAAGTTACTGCAGACCAAGTTTATAACTAGGGCACATTTTGTAATGAATAAACATATCTCTAAGCAAGTTATCTTACTAGTCCAAATTGGTGTATTAACTGATACAGTTGTTGGCATATTTTGGCTTCTGAAAGCCAAGCTGATCGTGACAGGTGTTCAGAAAAAATGTACTTATTGGAGTATATCACTGTGGTGTACCCAATTTGTGAGGTGAAACATTTGTGTTTCACACCATAACTGTTTTGAGAACAGGAGTTACAATTTGAAGAAATGTGTTAATTTATTGTGATTCCACTTTATTGATGAAATAAAAGCCAAAAAGGCACAACAGCCTGTTTTTGAAGGTGGCATTAGAACTTAGGTCTTGCTGCATTACTTGTTCTGCCTGGTATGGAAACAAAGGATGTAGAACTCAGTACAATGCCAGTAAGACGTAACATACTCATATGTTTGTACCCTACCCCTGAACCCTCAGCTAATATGACTGTAACGTGAGAGTACAGATCGTATAAGCATATGACCTGGTGTGTGGGAACAATCCATGTGGTCGTGGTGCTAACCCATCTTTGATTTACAAACTGCTTCCATGAATTTGCTGTTGCACTGCACATGCATTCCAAACAACTGTGCTTCTCTGTTACTTAACCATTGAGAAGTGCAAAAAAACAAAAAGAATGAAGCATTACTTCCAGAGAATTTATGTCTGATAACAGGTAAAGTCTGTGAGATACAGGTGCCTCCTCTTTAAAGAAGAACCAGTACTTCTGGTCTGGATAAGTGACTTGCTCAGAGTCAAATTTAAAACAGTGGAGGCTATGGGAACCAAACCTTGATTTTCAGGACATAATTTGCTTACTGATGATCACCTTAGCCACAGGTTTATATCATGATGTTTACTCTCCTCTTCTCTATGGGGCAGTTAACAGAAAGGCCAAGGTTTGATTCTGGTAGTGATGAGAATGGCCCTGCTCACTGACAGCTGAGAAGCTTAACTTGGAGCACTGCTGCATAGTTTCTGTTGTGCACAAAACCCATTCAGAGAGCAGACTTGGAAGTTATTATTAGTTTTATAATGGAAATGAACTGATACTTAGCATTTTAATGGCTTATTAGCATCTATGGATTTCACAGAAATGCATAATCAAAGTAAGGATTTGTCAGATAGTAGCAATAATATTCCTTAATCTTCTTGAATGCTGAGACAGCAGTGTACCTCCCAACTGTCTCTGATTTTGCCTCATATGTTCAGCCTTTCTCTCATAAAATGTTTGATTTTCTATTAAAACTACTAAGATTTACAATCAATCAGTAATGCCAGACATTAGAGTTTTGTACTTGTTAGTTTTTAGAAAATGCATATTGAAGAAAACCTGTTGCTCTATTCATTCTTTGAACTGTATTAGAGTTATACTCTATCGGCCCATATTTTGGGTCTTTGTTTCCCCATTATTTTTGGCTTTGCCCAGAATTCTTGAACAAAGAAATCGAGAGGTATGGATGGTGGGATTCTGCACGAATGCAGACATAAGATTATACATCAGTCAATTGAAGTCAACAGTAGCAGATATCCACAGTAAACCAAAGGCACACTGGACTTCAGAAATGCTGTAGCTTTTTTTGCTAATAAAACAAACAAAGCTTTTGGGATACCATTTCCCTTTTCAGTGTTCATTACGATGAATATCAAAAGTCTTTTAAATACTAAATACTAAGTGTCACAGGACATAAATCCCCCAATCAAAAAATATTATAATTACATGCTGATCACATACTTAAAAACGTGATACATAAATAATACATAAAAACAATTTGTACATACTCAGTCAAAAACTGTACTAAAAAAGTAATATTTCTTTAAATTAGCCTGTCTTACTTTTAATACTGGCTTAATACTAACTGTTGTATTTAAACTTGGTGGGCAGTCGGCTTCTAGACATAAAATTCAACCTTATTCCATTAACGCTAACGTATTATTATGACCACTGACCCTTATATTCTTAAACACGCATTGAATAACTCGAAACTTAAAAGTATGGTTGTACCATGATCTATTATATGCTTTTCAAGGGAATTTGTAGATACTTTTCGCCTAATATCAGATCGATGCTCTATAATACTGTCCTTAAGTCTTCGTGTGGACTTCTCTACATAGAAACTTGAACACATACAACAGGTAGCTAAATAAAAATACATAAATAGTATTGCAAGTGGCACATAGCTTAAAATAATATTTTTTACTGGTTAAAGGATGTAAAAATTCATCATCAGATATGATCAGTTTACAGCATGAGCAACTAAAACAGGGGTCGGTACCTTCTACTTCTTCTTTTTTCGGCTTTTCCTGGTTAGGGGTCATCACAGTGGATCACCTGTCCGCTCATGATTAGCAGTAGAGTTTTACAGTGTCGAGTTGCCAGCCCGGCGCCCAAGCTTCCACGGAAGGCACACACATGCACGTATTGACGCCTAGGGTCAATTTACAGTGCCCAATCCACCTACACCATGTCTTTGGGATGTGGGAGGAAACCGGAGCACCTGGAGGAAACCCACGCGACCACAGGAAGGACATGCAGACCCCGCACAGAAGGTACCCCAGCCGAGGATCAAACCGGAGAACCTCTTGCTGTAAGGCGACAACGCTAAATGCTGCACCACCGTGGCTGCCCAAAACAAGGATCGGTACCATTCTTATTAATCTGTCTAAGGCTAATAACACAATTCATTTCTTTATAACAAAGGTATTGTTTAAGATTTCTACGATTCCTATAAGCAAATCTTGGTCTCTCACCCACTAAGTCCTTAACTTCTGGTAATACAGATAATATATCCCAATTCTTTTGTATTACTTCCATCCACAGCACCATTAGTTTTCTTACTAAAATTCATAACATTACATAGGCATTGTTGTTCATTATTCTTAGTTGCTGATAACAGTTCATAAGACTAATTCAACTTAAACTTAAGAAACAAAGTAGCACTGTTTAAGTGGGTGACAAACTCAAATCAATTCTTGTTCATTCCCTTTCCATGTTAAAAAATATCAACAAAATATTTGAAAAAGAGATCATATTATAATACCAGGTGGTTACATTAAAAATGAACTCAGATTTCCATCTGCTCAATGTTAGATTTACATAAATATTGACTACTGAAGTCTCCATAGCTACTCCAGAGACTTGATGATAAACCTGTTTCTCAAAGATAAATACATTACTAGTAAGAACTACATCCAATAAATCACAAATCATTTCCACCTGTCATGCCGTGAAGTTACTATTAGAGCTTACATACTCATGAACTGCCTCAATATCATATGCATGAGGAATCACTGTAAAAAGTGAATTAATATCAAGTGCTATTAATATGCATTGAGTATGTTTACCAGATATATACCAGCTATAAAGCTTCTGCAAAAGGTCACCAATATCATGTATATAGCTATTTACCTTATTCAAAAAAGGTTTCAAAACGTTGTCCAGATACAAAGAAATAGGTTTCATTACCCACCTCTTACCTGAGACAATAGGTCTCATCGGAGGGCACGTAATATTGTTATGTATCTTGGGTAACTCGTATGATGATGGAATAACAGGATGTAGTACAGTAAAATAGTTGTATAAGTCTAGTGTCGAATCACCATTCACTCTGTGAATTGCAGTATTAAGGACGTTTGAACCTATTTTCAAGAAAACTTTGTCATCAGCTAAAAACTCATTCATACGTGCCAAATAATTGTTCTTATTAAGGATAACAATGGCGCCACCTTTGTCAGGCTGTTTTATCACAATATCATTAGCATTCTGCAACTATATTCAGTGGCGGCTGGTGACTTCAAATCAAAGGGGGGCTGCAGAAGACAGCTGAATGGGTGGGGTCAATGGGAAGGGGTGTGGCCAACTAGAAAGGGGAGGGGGTATGCTCAAAACCACAAAAACTAACTAAATACACTGCCCTGGGTGCCAAACCGTCATTATGAGAGTCCAATCAAGGCAAAATGAAGTGTAGAAGAATAAAAATATTTCAATGCATTGGCTGCATGACAGCTTACTTAATATCTAGATGGAAACAAAAATGTTGTGAGGCATGAAAAAATAAATTTCTTTTTAAATACATTAATGGAATGCCAGTCAAAATCAAGTATAAGAAAAGCAAGCAGCACTCAACTCAAACCACTTCTTGCACTGCAGTTCTAATTATAATTTATATTCAGCTTTATTAAAGTACCAAGTAACATGCTGAAAGTAGAAATCTCTGATGCCCCCACTTGTAAAAATGTTTCTTATCCAAAAAAGGACCTGCTGCCTGACAACTATCTACTTGTTTCATGGGGAAAACATGATCAAAGTAAAAAAATGAAAGGCAAACAAGAAACAAGCTCAAGATACATTGCTTAAAAGGATTACTGTACAGGTTATGGACCATACGATTGGCATTCTGTTTAGTTTACGGGTAAAGCTTGCAGAGATGACCGGAAGTCTCCAAGTGTAATGAGCTTCTTAAAATAATGTAATCCTGTTCTTTATTACAAATACTGTCATATGCATTTCAATACCCAAGGCTTATACATTATCTAGTTAAGTATTCTCTACATGGCAACAACAGAAAGGCTTTCAATGTTGGCAATGCTTTAACAGTATGCTTATTAAAGCTTACTTGCATCTTACGATCTCAGCCAAGTTTACCTGATGGTCATTAAGGTATTGCTACTTAAACACAGAGCAACAGGCACTTTGAGTAATAACCATAAATCAACAGTACAAAAAATATGACAGAAACCAGACGATTCTGCAAAAATCAAGGACAGATGAAAAGCCACTTTAGTACTTGTGTCTACCTTGGATGGAGGGGGGTGGTACTCTGCACATTTACACTGCATAACTACTCCTTGCCTTGCTTCAACACATCCAGAGTCACTACATGGGGGAGTGGGGTGCAACAAGTGTGTCACAATTTGAAATGTCTCTGGCTGACTGTGATGGCCCTGACACATTTGTCATACCTCTCAACCTCAGAGCAATAAATCTGGACAAAGCCATACAAAGAAGTGGGACAAAGGCCCAAAAATAAGGACAATTTTTAAATATTGCTCTTATAAACTTAGAAAGATAATAGAATAGGTCTTGCATTAGTAGGAATTTTCTGAATGGTATGAAATCTGAAACTCAAATGCCTATCATTATTTTCTAACTTCAGTCTTTAATGATTTGTCACTAATTTGCCAAAAAAACCACAACTGTATGAAAAATTAACCAAAAATGTGATGTAAAAATATAAAATTGCCACACAATACAGCTGGGAACCTGTCAAAGAAGGGACACTTTAATATTAGTACTGTTAACTTGAGTAGCTGACAAAATAAAATAATCTACATGCATTTCTGAAATAAAAGTAATCTATAACTCTGATTATTACAGTTATTTCTTAATTGTAAACCCTCCATGTTTTCTTCCAAAATTGCTATTTTGAGGAGGGATTATTAGGGGAAGAGCAACATTTTGAGCCAAAATCAGGGACAGTTGAGAGGTTTGGCTATGCCTAATTCTATAAAGCAATTTATTTGCATGTACCTCTCAACCTGTTAATGCAATAAATCTGGACAAGGCCAAATATATTGGGGGAACATAAACAGTACTAAAAATTGCTCTTGTATAAACTGAGACAGTTGATAGAACAACAGGTCTTACTTTAGCATGCATTTTTCTGAAGGTTATGAAGTCTGAAACTCGGTGTGTCATTATTTAGTGACTTAATTCCTAAATGATTTTGCCAGAAAACCACAAATTTTATGAGGAACAAACCAAAAATAAGAAGCAAAAATCTGTTCATTCTTTGAAAATCTGGACAGTTGGGAGGTATAGTTCAGCTGCGGCTGTCTTTAAGTTTGCCACCCTTCCCCCTGACAAAATCATGGAGCCTCCCCCCTGCAGCCAATTCCAATGATCTATTTCACTCCATTTACCATAAACACTAATGTGCATACTGATTTACTTCTATGATGATTTGGACTTCATTTGAAAGTTTTATTTTGCATTTTACAGCACAAACACTAAGACATCTGCTAAACAAACTTAGCATTAAAACTTCTCTGACCTTGAAACTCACATTCATTGAAACAGCATTGAAACCCACATTCTAAGAAAATACATTTTACCAGTGGCAGATAAAGATTAATTCTGGGCTGTTTTCAAGTCATCATATGAAACATACATGTGCTCTTTGATACACCCTCCTATTGTTTTGAACATTTTTCCAGTAAACAATGAAACAAAATGCATGCACCAATAATGACAAAACTGCCCAGTACAGAACATTTCCATCATAAATCTACTCAAACTTCTACAATCCACCATTATCAGTAAATATGCACAATTATACAGTCCACCATTATCAGTAAATATGCACAATTCTACAGTCCACCATTATCAGTAAATATGCACAATCTCTGAAGTAAAAAAGTCATCTAAATAATTCCACATTAAATAAATCTGTAACTAATGAAGAGGTTGCTGCTAGCAAACACCTTTATATTTCATGGTTTAAGCGTCGAAAATAAAAGCCTGATGCCCTGAGGAATAAATTGCCTATATTACATTAAAAATGATAAGCTAGTAATATTGCAATAGGAAATGGATGGCAAACTGATAACAGGCTCATAGTTAGTATTTTAACTTTTTCAGTACGGCAGCATTCACCCCTTGTGGGAGTAGAACCATCAACCTTCTGCATCAAAAGCAAGTACACAACCTGTTGTGCTATTAACAATGCAAGCTGACTTAGCATAAGCAGCACTAAACTTCTCTTCCCCTGCAGCTCTCAGCTCCTTGTAAAATCTACTCAACACTCAACTGCATCTCAACCCATGGCACAAGAAATCTGGCCAAAACCAGGGACACATTAAACATTGTTTGTATAATCTTGAAAGTTTGCTAGAATAAAATGCTGTGTTACCACCATACATTTTACTGCCAAGGTCCCTGTGCAAAAGAGTCAGAACAACATACCACTATGCCAAATCAGCTACTTTGTGAAAGAAAAATGCTATGTTACGACCATACATTTTACTACCAATGTCCCTGTGCAAAACAGTCAGAGCAACATACCACTTGCTTTGTGAAAGAGAGGAAGACTGAAACTTAAATGGCTATCATTTAATGAATTCAGTTCTCACCATAACAGTCAACCTCTTAGCACAAAACATCTGGACAAACCCAGTAATGAGAGAATACAGCCCTCAAACATATTCAGTGAATTCAGTTCTTGCCATAGCTGTCAACCTTAGCACAAAAAAACTGGACAAAGCCAATAATGGGGTAATACAGTCCCAAAAATAAGGACAAATTTCAAATATTCATCTTAGAAAATTGCTAAAATAACAGGTTGTGTAAAAGGTTGTGTTACTATGCATTTTCTGAAGAATATGAAGTCTGAAATTCAATGTCAATTTTACTTCTGATGGAACAAAAACAATTTTCAGCAGAGGCCCAGGGAGAAATACTGCAGACATATGTCTTTGTAAAATGGGAGGACACCAGAGCAAATCCACACAAACACAGGGATGATATGCAGACTCCACACAGAAGGAACCCCAGCCAAGAATCAAACCAGAAAAACCTATAGCTACGAGGCAACAATGCTACCACTGCACCATCAAATATGCAAGGAATTAAACATTCAGAAACCTGAATTCTGAAATTCAAATGCCTGTCAATTTTATTTAACATTTGTTAATCAGGACAATCTGACTTGGAACAAAAAAAAAACAATTTTCAGCAGAGGCCCAGGAAGAAATAATGCAGACATGTCTTTGTAACATGGGAGGACACAAAAGCAAACCCACACAAACACTGGGAGAGGATGCAGACCCAACACAGAAGGCACCCCAGCCAAGAATCAAACCTGAAATCCTGCAGCGGTGAGGCAACAATGCTACCACTGCACCATCAAATACCAAGCATTGCAGTATTTAGAAACCACAGATATTATGAGGAACAGATCAGATCACACATGAGGCAAAAATCTGCAGTTTTTTTTTTTTACAAATGGTGGTCATTTGAAGGGGTTTCTGTCTTTTTAAATAAAATATGCTTATTTAAGTTTCTTAATGAATGGTTGGTTGAAAACACTGGCGGCGATGTTTCACTTGGTAGCCTCAGTGATGTATTTTAGTGTGACTATCTAATTTGCTCCTGTGATCAGCTGTCAGTTAATCCCATTAAAATTATTGGTATATCCAGTCAGATCTTATATTTTTGAATGTTAACTACTTAACAACTGTGTATTACCGCATAACACTTTAAGGTATTCTTCTTGGAAAGTACCACTGTGTTTAAACACACACACACAAACTGAAAATGAGTCAACTGCTGTAAATACAAATATATTTCAATGAGTGATGTGCTTGCGTTACAATTATTCATGACATGACAACAGTAGAAAATGGGGCTTGTACCTTAAAATAAGCTCTGTAGAAGATGCATACTAATTTGTAAAATAGGAAATGGATTTCTTTTTGTCATGTGTTATAACTTACATACTGAAAGATGTAATTCAAATGTAGAAGTGTCATCTACTCTGTTTTTCATATTTAAACATGATTTTAATTTTAAAGGGTATGTTAATTCACAAAAACCTGTAATTGTAATATATATATATTTTTTAAAGAAATGAAGAAAATGTGTTCAGTACATGGTTTTCTGGTTTGTTTTTTGGTTAGGTACCATCACTGTAGAGTTTGCCTGTCCATCTTGTGTCCATGTGTGGTTTTACTAGGGTTTGGATTCTTCTTGCTTCCCAAAAACATGAGGCTATGTGTACTGGCAATATAGTGTGTGTGTGTGTGTGTGTGTGTGTGTGTGTGTGTGTGTGTGTGTGTGTGTGTGTGTGTGTGTGTGTGTGTGTGTGTGTGCGTTTATATATAAACAGGCTGAATCTGTGTGTGCTTGTATACTAAGGTGGTCTGGTCTCCCATTCAGGACTGTTCCAGGCTTAAGACCATTGCTTGCTGGGATAGGTTGTGCCTCCTTACAACTCTGAACTGGATAAAGAGGATACTGAAACTGGATGGACAGTTCTCTATGCCTATTCATAGTCAGTTGCACATGACACATTCGATATACAGATCTATGACTGTGGCACAGTTGAATAAGACTAACTCATTTTTTATTTAGAAATTACAAGAAAAGGCCTGTTTTGTCTTGAGCATTTATGTTTCTTGTTTGTGTTTTTTAATCTTTTTCTTGTAAGATTCAAGAGCTTATTGTTCTCTCTTCATCTCTTCTTTCTTTTGTCAGAAAACATAGTTATTTAAATGAATAAAGTGGTCTATTTAAAATTAATATACTTGCGTTCAAACTTCCAGAGTTGATACAAAATGCAATTTGCTCTTTGCAATGCTGACAAGTAGAACTTTTGTTTTATTTTTGTTGTTGCAAAGAGAACAGAAAGACTGACAAAGCTGTAATTAGTTTTGTGAGAACAGTGTTTCTTTAGCTCAGGAACTAGGAATAAATTGCTTGCCAAGTTTTCCAATAGCAAGAATTGCAGTTGTTAGCAATATATTGGATTTATGAATTATGGGCACTTTTCATGTGAAGAACTTTGTTTCAAATGTCCTTCTTGAAGAATTGTCCCAAAAAATAAAAATGTTTTAATTATTTTCTTGTAAAACCTGCATTTCAGCTAGATAACACAATGCTAACATATATATATATATATATATATATATATATATATATATATATATATATATATATATAGACACACACACACACACACACACACACACACACACCTGCTTTCATATGTCAAAATCCCAAATGCATGCATAACACTGAAATATTACAATGTCAAAGATCAATATCAAAAAAACAAACACACACCCCCACAACCCAAAAACAACTTTTTTTTTTTTTTTTTGGGGTGCTCCACTGCACCCTCCTCCCACCCCCCTGCTTAAATAATATACCACCTAGTTGCAGTACGCAGTTATGGAAAACAGCAAGTACAAAAAACTGTAGCAGTTTTTTAATTTAACAAATGAGCAACCTTGAATAATAATAAATATAAAATAAACTACTAAACTAGGGAGCTATATAAAATCACTAATTTATCCTCTATAAAATCATTTCCTTACTTAAAGAGTATACTTACTTTAGTTCTGCACCTTCACTCTGTTCTTCTTCTTTCTTCTTTCTTCAGTTCTTCTTCCTTCAGCACAGGCTGCACAGCACAGCTGACAAAATATTATAATAGCGCTCAAATAAAAAAAAAAAAAAATCAATGGCAAATTAGTAATAAAATAATCGTTCCTTCCCTCAGACAGTCACGAATCAATCCACAAGCCCACAACAGACTATCTGATTGATTCTCACTCTTTTCCCAGCACATAACCCGGAAGAGAGAACAACAAAACAGCAGCATTTAGCCTGGCCTGGCCGTCATGGCGCGCGCCTGCGCGGACGACAGTCGAGCCCCTTCCAATTCTATTCGGTTTGGAACGGCGATAGACTCTGGAGCATCTTCTGGATCCCTTTATTCCCACGGGCTGCAATAAAAAAAACAAAAAAAAAAAAAAAAAATCTATTTAAACCGGCGGTTAAAGTGGCATCTGCGCGATGCGTGCAATTTGGCAATTTTTTTGCATTTAAAGTAAGCATTTAAAAAAATACAATGATCTACTGTCACACAAAAAAAGGTACTTTTTTTTTTTTTTTTTTTTCTGAGGCAATCCGGCAGTCCGATGCCACGAGCCGCCCCTGACTATATTAATGATTCATATTCTTCACTGCTCAAATTATACTCTCTTTTCCTATCTCATTTCTCATACAACTCTGTTATTTGTCTTTCACAAACATTATGAAATGCATCCAAAACAGGTGAATTAATGAGAATAAAAACATTGATTTTTTTCGTGCCTAAACAATATCTGTATTACTTTTAAATGTAATTTTCAAAGTTAAATTGCATATAAACAGCTTTAAATCTGTCAGAGCGTCCACCACAGTTTCCAGGTCAGATGGAATGAACTGGAGGCTCTTGTCCAGTAGCAAATATTCACTATCATTCATTTGGTAGCTAGAAAGATTGACTACTGACTGTTAATTCCTCTGCTCTGATTGATTGATCTGCTGTGTGTTTCAGGCCGTTGTACTTGCTTCTTTCTCTGACTCCTGTTCTTCTTGCGCAGCCTCTTGATAGATTCTAATGCCTTATCTCCACTTTCTTGGGAGACTGAGTAAAAAAGATTGTTGTTTTGCCAAGTGCATTCAACAAGCTCAGATCCATTTGCACATTCTATCAATAAAGGGCTTCTTAGTGCACCAACCTGTTGTTGTGTAGAAACCAAAACCTGGTTCGTACTCACCCCAGATTGGGAGTTAGCCACTTGTGGAATCGATTCTGGCAAGCTTATATCATCTAGCTGGTACATCGAGCCTATATTGGTTGTTACTTCTCATGATGGGATTCTTTCTTGGTCCAGATAAAGATATTTCCCATCTTAAAATCTTGGATGTCTCTTTGAAGTTTACGCTTCTTGGCAGCCTCCAACCATACCTCAAATACATGTAAGCGCTCTAACATGTCATTATATAACAGTACATTGTATCTAAAGGAAGGCATATTTGATACTGTATTTTTTAATTGAGTGGTCTCTTTCTGTATGTCTCTCTCAACTCCATTAAAAAACTGATTCATGAGAGACATATAATCTGCACTCAACTTCAGATTAAGTATTTGCAACTTTTTGAGTAATTCAGGGTAGATGTTCCCAAACACTGACATTTTAAGGATTTGTAAGCCTTGTGGTACCACCCCAACTCTAAATAAGCTTGGCAACTTAAGCATTGCCACTGTAGATGCTTAAAAACTTATACTTTTCGCTCTAATATTTTAACCTGAGCAGCAAATCATCATCTCTTTTAGGTACGCTTACACTGTTATTGACCATAAATCCTGTGACTTCCGATAGCAAAGGATTAGATCGTACCTTAGGAATGTCACCCAAGAAGCAACTAGAATGCTATAAATTATTATGTTCAATAATTGGGGGAAAAAAATGTCCAACAGCAAAATAAATCGTAAAACAGAGCCATAAGTTGATCCAAAGGAGTCAAATGCAAACAAAAATACAGGATCGTACACCAAAGCAAGACAGGCTAATTTAAAGTAGCATTACTATTTTTTGATACAGTTGTTAATCAAGTATGTACAAATTGTTTTTATGTATTAGTTATGTATCAGGTTTTTAAGTATGTAATTATCATGTAATTGGAAGTGTTTTTTGATTGGGGGGGGTTACGTCTTTTGACACTTAGCATTTAGTATTTAAATGAATTATGATATTCATTGTAATGAACACTGAAGAAGGGAATTGATATCCCAAAAGCTTTGTCTGTTTTATTATCAAATAAATCTACAGCATTTTTGAAGTCCGGTGTACTTTTGGTTTACTGGGGATTCTGCACAAAGCCAAGCAGAGACTTAAGCTTTACCATAGCACAACAAAATAAGTATCTTTACTGCTTTTAACCCAAGCTGCATGAAGACAGAGAATTTCTATAGTCCTTGCAGAGCCTCTTATATGTGCCTGCAGTTGTAAGTAGCTTTAACTGGATTTGTATTGCTCTGATTGTGGTTGTTCAGTCTGTTTGCCCGTGTGTCATGCCCACAGCATAGTACTTGTGCTATTTGGATTGATTTGTGTGACACTGTCTCAGAGAACGAGAAAGCAAAAGCATTGTTTATGAAATTCAGTTTGCTCATTCTCCAAGTAGAAGTGGTTATTATACAGAGGTAAGAGGGTTTGAAGGCTTGTCTCCTTGCAAAAACATATTGCTTTTAGGAGTTTTAAGAGTAATGGTTTTAGTCCATTTTAATTACAAGTGGTTTTGTAACCATGCCAATAGTTCTGTGCAGTTGAGACTCAGTTGTATCACCTACTGTGTCAGAGTCTCAGGTTCTGTGAGTATATTTTTCAAATTTCTGCCAACTAGCTGGTGGCACTGAGTAGTGGTAACACGTCAAATGTGGAACCAACATTGGATAATACTTCCTTAATGGACATGTAGATCTGTGAGATGCCTAAGGACAGGTTGTGCTGATAACTGTTGAAACAGGTGTACAGATCCCCATTTGAATAAATGGTATTCTGTCAAGAAAGAATCAATATTTATTTACATGCAAATAAATATCTCTTGCTGCATTACTAACAAGACTGCTGTAGCAATTTGTTCTTATGTAGAAAGGCAGTTAGTTATTACACAATGTATTTACTTTTAACAGGAACTATTTTTCAAGAGAAAAAAAAACTGCAGTCTGATGGTGATATACTATCTGACATTGTCTACTTTTTCTTGAATTATCAAAGAGCATTCTGGCCTTCATTTTAGCATGTTCAGTTAATAAAGCTTATCAAGTGTATAGTATATAGTGGCAGTAGCAGGTATATAGTAGGCTAACATAAAAAATGGTACAGATAAACAGGCAGGGTTTCAGTGGAATTTAACTTTATTTACAGCATTCTCATATCATAAATTCCCAAATGCCATTCAGGGCTTCAGTAGATCAGATGTATACTAAAGCAGTGATGAAATGTCTCTATTGCAGAGGTATAGTTCACCTAGTAACACCAGTAAGAACCTTAATCCCACAATATGAATTGATTACCTGAGCTTAGCTGAAGGCAACCTTGGCCATAATGTTAAATGCTACTGATGGGGCAGATCATAAAATCTTAATAACCAGAGAAAGTAGTAGCTTATGTGAATCCCTGAGATAAAGTGATCTTTGGAAAATTCTGAGAAATATGAAAAGGCTAATGAGAAATCAAAGCACAGTTTTCCAAACACCACCAGCACTAATAATCAGAAATTATCCAAGGCCAGGGGCAAATGAGTTCAAGCTAAATCTGAATCTTATAGGACTTCGGCTCTGTCAGGAAATTACAGATAAAACTTTAGCTTGTAATAACTACTCTCAGCCTTTCCATTGTTAAGCCTGCTATGTTGTGTATTCAATTGCTGTTACCTCAGGTAACATGATATGCCTTACCTCTCCCGGAATGTAGCCGATGTTCCATTTATGGAAGCATATTATACGAAATTGTCATTCATCTAGTGTTCAGACAACCAGAGCATCAATTATCTAGGAAGCTTTATAATTGTTTGTTGCTAATTCAGTGACCATGTAGCAATTCTGCAAACATGAAAGTAGTAATGGTTGTGATCTGACCTCCCATATAGCTATATATAAAGCAGTGAGGATGTACAGCTTTGTTCTAGAAAAGAAAAGTAAGTTAGTTTTTTGACTGATTGATTCATTTATCTCATTCATTAAGTTATTCATTCAGTTACAGCCATGGTATTTTGCCTCTAAATCCATCCACCCACAACAACTTTTTCCCATTTTTGAACATGGGGTCAGGGTGTCAATTCAACAGTGGCAATCATCTAGAGCTAAGGTTCACAACACTGGGTGGCTAGACCTGCCACGGTAGTTCTACACCACACACTTATATTCACACTTACTCCTATGGCCAAGTAGAGTGTCCATTCTACCTACTGCATGTTTTTGGAATGTGGAAAGAAACCAGAGCACCCAGAGGAAACCCACATAAACACTGGGAGGACATGCAGACTCCATACAGAAGGCACCCTAGCCGAGAATCGAACCAGGGAACCTCCAGCAGTGAGGTGACAACTCTATCCTCTATGCCACTGTTACTCTGAATAACTAAATTAATGACTTGTTACACCTTACACAGATAATATATGTGTTATAACATAGAAATACATGCCTAGGGAAACTTACACTTAATCAGGACTTCTGTCTTTTCCATGGTATGTTTTCAGAGCGGGCTGGGCCCACCCATTCCTCATATGGAGGGGCTTTGTCCTCAAACCCTTGCACACACATATCTGTATCCATATGTATATATATATATATATATATATATATATATATATATATATATATATATATATATGTGTGTGTGTGTGTGTGTGTGTGTGTGTGTGTGTGTGTGTGTGTGTGTGTGTGTGTGTGTGTGTGTGTGTGTGTGTATATATGCGTGTGTGTGTGTGTGTGTGTGTGTATATATATATATATATATATATATATATATATATATATATATATGGGTTCACTTTATATCCTAGAAATACTGAAATATCGAAATTCAGTATTTTGAGGCTATAAAGTCGAAACCTGAAAACAATGAAAACTCAGAAGTGCGAAATTCAAAATCTCGCACACTGGAGATTTTGAATTAGCGCTTCTACTCCACACACACCTTCCTCCCCACACAAAAACACAAGCTGTCTACTACGCTGCACCCCCCACACCCCCCTACTTAAATATTCTAATGCCGAGGTTGCACTACATACAAACACACACAAAACACCACCACACAAACTACATTCTCCTCACACAAACACATATAAGAGCAACAAAACACTAACACACACCACAGCCCCTACCCAAAACCCTTAACAAATAAACACTTACCTGAATCCACAACCACAGTGAAACACCGGAAGCACTAATTCAAAATGTCCGGTGTGCGAGATTTTGAATTTCGCGCTTCTGAGGTTTCGTTGTTTTCAGGATTCTACTTTATGGGCTCGAAATACTGAATTTCGATATCTCAGTATTTCAAGCTTCTAAAGTGAATCTATCTATATATATATATATATATATATATATATATATATATATATATATATATATACATATATATGGGTCTACTTCAGAATGTTGACAGTTCAGAACGCCGACTTTCATATGGCCGACACCAAATGATCGACATTCCAAAATACCTACATCCTGAAATAGCACCATTTACCTACCTGTAAACACAGTAAAACTGTGTTATGCAGGGGGGCAAGCCCCCTGAACCCCCCACACCACCTGCTACTTAAATATTCTCACTCCGAGATTGCAATACACTCCGCACTGTAGCAGGATCTCTACTATCATTTGTCGTCCTTTCAAACGTTTGCTCATATGGTGTCGGCAATATGAGTTTCAAACATTTGAAAGTTCAAACAAATGAAGGGTCTCCATATATATATATATATATATATATATAGATATATATACATATGTGTTTATATGTATATATATCTATATATATATATATATATATATATATATATATATATATATATATATATATATATATATATATATATATATATATATATATATATATATATATATATATATATATATATATATATATATATATATATATATATATATATATATATATATATATATATATATATATATATATATATATATATATATATATATATATATATATATATATATATATATATACACACACACACACACACACACATATGCATATATATATATATATATATATATATATATATATATATATATATATATATATATATACAATTGTGTTATGTATATGCTATGTGTGTATATATCTATATGGATCACCTTTCGTCGACAGTTCATTTCACTGACACTCAACTCAGCAGGCCCAATTCACTGAAAGTTCATTTCACTGACACTCATTTCGTCGACTATGATATATGGCATATTCCCCACTGTAGACTGACCCTGGAGTTAGAATAGATAGTAAGGGGGGGGGGTGGGGGCAAACCCCCTACATACTGGGGTTCTATAATTTTTTTGGAAACAATTAGTCATTGCACTTGTAAGAATACATCTGTATACTGTAAAACGTTTATGATATGTGGGGGCTTCACCCCCCACATTCCCCATTGTGGGGGGCTGTACCCCCCCACACACCTTTACTATCTATTGTAACTCCAGCGTCACTCAACAGTGGGGAATAGGCCATATATCATTGTCGACAAAATGAGTGTCAGTGAAATGAAGTGTCAGTGAAATTAACTTTCAGTGAATTGGGCCTGCTGACTCGGTTGTCAATGAAATGAACTGTCGACGAAATGAAGGTGGCCCATTTATATGTATATATGCATTTTACAGAAACATTTGCATTCCTACAAGCAGTGTGACTCAAAAGAGAGTCTTGTTTGTCTTTCAAAAAACAACTTTTTAAGAGAAACTTTTTCATCCTTTCCTAATCCTCAAGTTCATTGCAGGCAAGAACAGGGCAGTAGTGAGCCATCATACTTTGTAAAACCTTTTTTTTGAATGCACCTAACCTCCCTTTAGGCATTTCACTAAACTACTCCCAAGGTAGCACATGCATTGGGAACTCATGTTTGCCACCTACCCATCAGTCTTGCTACCTTAGGAGTTGATGCTCCTGTTAGATCTTTAGGTTTCCACTGGATAATCTCATAGCAGCACATATGCCCAGATACACATACCCTCTCCCTCCTCCTGGGAAGGGTGAGACAACAATATCATCTCCTTTTGTACCCCATATGTGTATATCCCACTCCTAAAAACAAATATTGTTTTTTTAAGTTGACAATTTAGCTCATCAGCTGTGTTTCATTTAACTAGAATAATTACACAGTTCAACCAAGCAAATCTATCGAAAAATCTGGGTGGTTAAGTTTTTTTCCCCACTGTCTGAAGGAAATCCTGAGAATGACTAAAGCTAATTATTTCTTTGGTGGGGAGTATTCATTTATTTCTGCTGACTGACATTTAAAACATGTTAGAAAGATTTCTGGAAGCACAACCAATTAATTAATGGCATATTGCATAAAACATAGTGCCACAGTCACTGGGGTATACACCCTAGGTGTGTAGTTTTGGTTTTCAACAGCTACAATAATAGATTACTCTGATTCAGTTATGTGGAGTAGAAGATCTAAATAGATACATCAGGATACATGCATTTTGCTTGTTAGTTTGAATGATTCTAACATTTTAAGAGAGTGTAAGAGAATATTTAAGGAGGCAACTTGGACCTGTCAGTGTGGATGCTTTACAGCTTCAGCTCAAGTAAAGCTGAGTTTGTTTGTCCTTTGATTTTTTTTTAGATTGCTTACTTATTAAACTATATTTGATGACTTCTGAATTAGTTTCATATATTTTTATTTATTTATATATTTATTTATTGCTTTTGTACAGTTCAGATAAGTTAGTTTGTAACTGTTTTGCAAATGAGATTTGGGTACCTTGCAGACTAGTTAATTGGAGAGTGATTCAGATTTGTAGGGTTTGTAGATTTAAATTCTGATTTGTAGTTAGTAGACAGCATTTCAAAATATATTTAAGGCATATTGTTTTATTTATGTTATTTTAACCTTCTGTTTCATTAAATGTTCAGACAATTACTTAAGAATGTGTAAGTTTAGAACTGATAAGTGAGAAGTCTAGCTGCATGTGACATGTAAAGGCAGTAAATGCATGCCTGATAAATCAGTCAGGATGATGACCGCATGTGGCAATCACTGTCCCTAGAAACACGCAGATTTCAAGGAAATGAATAAATAATACAAACTTAGAGCTGGAAAGATAATTTCAGGGGAAACAATGATGGAATGGATTGTGGCATAATTGAAAAGTTGCTTTTCGTTGAACTATGGTTTTACGAGCCCATTCTGTTAAACAGGATAGAACCTGAAAAAGTATTTCATAGAGGCACGCTCCCCACACCTATTCCCATGCAAAGTGCTTCACTTTGTACACAAACTTACACAATATAACCAATTCTGAAGCTCCACTACCTTGGGGGTAAGGTCACATTTGGTATATTTTAGCATCTCTGGTGGAACATGCATGTAGGACTGGAGTTCACTGAAAAGCAATATATTTAAACAAATAAATGCTTGAGGAATGTTAGAATTATTTTAAAGTACTAAGTGTGGTAAGAAGAACAGTTATATAGCAAAACAATGAAGGGGACACTATTAGATATAAAAGAAGTTGTGAACCTGAGGATTGAGGTATCCACTCCCACAAATAAGACTCAGTGAAGAATGCCTGCCTGCAGGAAAAAAATGCTGTCGCTGAGTACACATCCAGTAGTGACCACTTCAGTCTGAGCCTTGTGGTATCCATCCCATTAAACAAGACTTCCTGAAGGGTGCCTACCTGCAAAAGACTGCTTTGCAGCTACTGAGCAGTTTGGTCTGAGCAGTGATGTGCCCGACTCTATCAGGAAGACTCTGTGAAGGGTGCCTGCCTTCAGAAGAACTGCTTGACATGTGAAGTTCCTTGATTTTTCATGCTTTCTGAACTATTTTCCCTATTTCAACCCAACATTTTTCTGACCAATCTGGTTACTCAGTTTTTTGTGCAGGCACTGGGGGATGATGATGACAATGATGATGATGATGATGATTACTGTCATTATTATTGTTATTATTATTATTATTATTATTATTATTATTATTACACTACTCTGTCAAAGTGATCCCATCTGCTGTTATAATCTGTCTCATCCCCCTTCTGCCCATCTGTAATGTTCAGCACCATTTTCTATCTGCTTTGGTACAGTACTAATGGCTTGAACTGCCCTTGCATTATGGGTGAGCCCACATATTGCCTATGCAATATTTACAGTATTTTATTTGAAACTGGGGACCTTGTAGTGATTACCTCTTTTGACACTGCCCTGCTGGATTTCATCAGTTATTTATATGTGCAGACTGATTGTATTTGAATGCACTACCTCAGCATGCTCTGCTTCCCAGGTGTAATTTGTTTTATGGTCCACTTTACACCACCATGTCAGCAAATCATGGCACTGCTCTCTGCTTAAACTATATGTTCCTTACCATTGTACAAGCTGCTTTTCATCCCCTGAATGAAAGTTGTGTAAAATCTTGCCATAACCATAGATGTCCTTCTCTTCCATGTTGCAGTATTCTACATGTGGGTTTAACCTTATTCCTTTCACATACGTCCGGCCAGTATTCCAAAGTTTTTCAGTCCCTCAAGGTGCATCAGGCATCTGATGTGGCAACAGGAACATGGGCCATAAAAATGACATCTGCATGCACCAGCCATCAGAACAGAAAGCCCCAGTTGGAGCCAGTCCTAGTAGGGCATAGCCCGTCCAGTGGCACCCAGAAGAGCAAGTGCAACCTGACAGAAGGGGAAGGAGGGTGGGAAGGAATACTGCAACATGGAAGAGAAGGACATCTATGGTTATGGTAAGATTTTACACAACTTTCCTATGTCCTTCTATTCCAATGTTGCAGTATTCAACATGTGGGTGAGTGCCAAAGCTCACTGTGAATTGGGTGGTGGTCTGGAAGAAGTTTCCAGGAATCCATAAAGGATAGCCATGGCAAACCCCACTGTGGCCCTAGAGATATGGTCCGGCTTGTAATTCTTGGTAAAAGTGTGCACTGAGGACCAAGTAGCTGCCTCCAGAAGAGGCCATTGCTCTGGTGGAGTGGGCTTTAATATTGCCCTGCATGGTTTTCCCATGGTACAAGTAACACTAGAAAATGACCCTGGAGATCCAGGCCAAAATGGTCTGTTTGGTCATTGCTTTCCCCAGGGCTCTGGAATGGAAAGAGACAAACAGTTGGACAGATTTCTTAATGGACTTGGTTTTATGTAGATAAAACCTAAGCTGTCTGTGGACATCTAGGGAATGAAGTACTCTCTCACTATCCCCCTGTGGATTGGGGAAAAAGGTGAGAAAGTGTATGGCCTGGTTTAAAGACAGGTCATTCACTACCTTGGGTGAGAAGGACGGGTTAGTCCTGAGAGTAATCTTGTCAAGATGGAAGACTAGAAAAGGTGGTGTAGCCATTAGAGCTTGTAGTTCTGAGACCCTCCTGGCTGAGGTCAGAGCCACCAATAGAACTGTTTTCCATGTGCAAAATTTTATTGAGGCTTTGTCTGCTGGCTCAAAAGGAGATAGGGTGAGTTTTTCTAATACATAGTTAAGGTCTCATGGGAGGAGGGCACTGTTTCCAGGGAGGTCTCAGGTGAAGTACCCCTTTGAAGAAGAGTTTGGCAGGAAGTCTGGATGCTAGGTGAATCAAGACGAAGACAAGCAGAGATTGCAGTCAAGTGTACTTTTAAAGAAGAGTAGGCCAGACCTGTCTGCAATAGTTCACACAGGTAAGACAGGATAAGAGGGATGTCACTTGCCAGCGGGTCCAGCTGTCTTTTGTGACACCATATGGAAAACCTTTTCCACTTTAAGAGGTAAGATTTTCTTGTGTTGGGTTTCCTGGTCTCCTGCAGGACATTGAGCATGTCCTCGGTGTACAGGTGTCTAAAGGGGATCAGAAGGTGTCTAAAGGGGATCAGAATCCTATCAACCAGAGGGTGAGGTGCAGAAACTGCCACTGTGGGTGTATCTGTGTTCCCTTGTTGTGTGTAATGAGGTCCACTGAGGGAGGGGTAACTTGTGGTGATTGCCCTTGGACAAATGAAGGAGAAGGGGCAACCAGTGCTGTCTTGGCCAGTAGGGAGTCACAACTAAGGTTTTTGGTATGTCCTGCTGAATTTTCAGCAGCACCTTCTGAATCAAAGGGAAGAGGGGAAAAGCACAGAGAAATTTCCCCTTCCAAGAAATTGAGAAGGCATCTGTTGCCAGTGTGTTGGGGTCTGTTGTCCTGGTGTACAAGCCAAGAAGTTACCTGTTGATAGAGGAGGCAAACAGGTCTATTTGAGGTGTACCTCATCGGTGCACCAGATCCTAGAAGACATCTCTGTGAAGCATCCATTAGTGGTTGTTTGGGATGGTCCTGCTAAGACAATCTGCCAGGGAATTTTTAAGGGAGGGGAATGTAAGCTGCACGTAGGGTAATCCCCTGTGAGGTGGCCAGTTCCCACACCAGCAGAGCTAGTCTGCAAAGGAGGTAGGATTTGGTCCCTCCCTGTTTGTTGAGATACCATAGGATAGTGGTATTGTCCATGAAAACTTGAGAGGGCCTTGCTGGAAGTAGGGTAGGAAGGCTTATAGATTGAGAAGGATTGCCCTCATCTCTCTGACATTAATGTGCTCTAGTTTGTGTGTGTTAGGCCACAAACCCTGCACCTGTCTTTGGCCTAGTGTTGCTTCCCAGCTCAGATCTGAAGCATCTGTATGCATGATCTGAATGGGTGGGGGTGGTTGGAGAGGAAGGCCTGGGATCTTAGCCATCTGTCCCAGCCACCAGTGAATTTCCTGTTTCAAGCAGGGGAGAAGTGATAACCTAAATTCCAGGGGATGGGATACCATTGTAGTTTCCTCATGTGCAGTCTTGCTAGGGGGAGCATGGGTTTGGTGGCTGCCATGTAACCCAGAAGTCTTAGGTACTGCCTTGCTGTCAATTCTGATGCTTGGAGGATGCCTAGCAGGTGTTCTGTCAAGGACACCACCTTGTCTGGTGGCAGGAAGGCCTTCATGAGGACTGTTTGAATCCTGCACCCCTGGAAAACAATGTCCTGTGTGGGCTCCAGGTGGAATTTTGGGAAATTTATTAGAAAACCTAGAGTTTGCAAGAGGAGCAGAAGAACCTGAGTGTGACAAAGGAGGGTCTTCTGATTGTCTCCCTGAATGAGTAGGTCGTCTAGGTAAGGGAATAGTTGGATACCCTTTGTCCTGCAACAGGCGATGACTGGAGCCAGACATTTTGTGGATACTCTGGGTGCGGTGGAAAGCCCAAAGAACAAGGCACAGAATTGAAAATGAGATGACCCTGCCAAAACCCTCAGGTATTTCTTGAATGTGGGCTTTATTGGGATCTGCAGTTAAGCATCCTTTATATATAGGGTTGCCATGAACCCTTGAGGCAGGATCAGGGGAAAAAGGGTAGGGAGAGTAGGCATCCTGAAGGTAGGCACCTTTAGGAAAGGGTTGAGATGCGACAGATCTAGCATAGGTCTCCATGGTCCATCTTTTCTGCGAACCAGGAAAAATTCTGGAGTAAAATATTCTTCTTTTTGTTTCCCGAGGCACTGGTTCTATGGTGCCTTGAGTCAGTAGAGATTGCAGTACCAGTTGCAGGAGGAGTAGCTGACTGGTGGGAGGTTGTGGAGTGCCCAATCTTAGTGGGGGGGGTGATCCAGGTCATGAAGTAACCGTTCTGGATGATGGAGAGAACCCATTTGTCTGAGGTGATGTGGGATCATACAGGGAAACAGTGAGAGAGATGGGGAGACAGGGGTAGGGGGTAGGAGGGGGAGGTAATGAGGTTGGCAGGTAGTCAGACACTACCTGCCCTATCTTGAAAGGGAGGCCTCTGGCTGGTGGCTGTAGTTGCTCTAGCCATGGGGGTGGTCCCTGCTTTCTAGGAGGTCTCCTGGGCTTGGAGGGAGCCATAGGGTGAGAAGATTTTCTAATGAATTGCGTTTTGGCAGGGTAGTTCCTATGGAACTTAGGGATGGGCGAAACTAGCAGGTGTTTTAGATCCTGTATTTCTTTGCCTTTTTTCTGCAGAGACTTGAAGAGGTCAGCTACTTTGGTGCCAAACAAGGTAGAATGATCTAGAGGGGCATCAGTCAGTTTAGCCCTGAAGCCGTCAGGGAGGGGCTGCAGACATAGCCAAGAGCATGTCCTTAAAGCAGAAGCTGATGCAGCTGACCTAGCTGAGGCTTCAACTGCATCAAAGCTGCACCTTATGGAGTGTCTATTCACCTGAGAGGTGAGAGCTAGCAGGAAGGACAGAAATGCTTTGGCTGCAGTCTGGGATGTCAGCCAATTCCTTAGTGGCCTTATCCCTTTGTCCTGCAACAGGCGATGACTGGAGCCAGACATTTTGTGGATACTCTGGGTGCGGTGGAAAGCCCAAAGAACAAGGCACAGAATTGAAAATGAGATGACCCTGCTTATACTTGGCCATATGAGTCTGGTAATTTGTGGCCCTGAAAGACAGGGTGGCTGAAGTGAAGATTTTCTTCCCAAGACATTCCATTGTCTTGCTGTCTTTGTCAGATGGAAGAATGGTTGTGGTAGGAAGCTGCTTAGAAGCCCAATCAGTGGCTGAGTCAGCTGGAGGGCACTTAAGAAGAAATTTCTCTGATTCTGGGACCTTGTACAATCTGTCAGCTCTGCATGGGGCTGGATGTTGGGAGTCTGGGTTAAGGGATGCTGAGGAAAAAACATCCAGAAAGGCCGGCTAAATAGGAGGGATAGCAGAAGGGCTGGGAGAGTCCATCTGTATGAGGTCATAGAATTTCTTCCGTACCTCAGTCATGTCAGTGGATTCCCACTTAAAGTAATCTTTCATTTTGCAGATAGTTTCCCCAAAGGTTAAATCCACAACTGGGGAGTCAGGCTCAATGGACTCTTCCTCTGGTGATCCATACCCCAAGCGAGAGGAGATCTGTGAGGAATAGGAGAGGGAGTCCTCTGAGGAGTCAGAGAGTTCTTCCTTTTCTTCATCCCTCCTTTCTGTATTTGAGGTTTGGGCCCTAGGGCTTAAGACAGGAGGGACAATGCTAGGGCTTACTGTCGTAGTAGGTCATAGGGCCATGAAGGCATTGAATAGGCTTTGGCTGAAACCTTGCCAATCGGGCATGGGTTCAGAGAGAGATGGTTTATCTTTTGTTTCTTCTTGAGAGGCCTATCTGGCCTCCGGCTAGGAGAAGGCCTCGAGTCAGATGAAGGGATGAGATCGGCAGAATCTGACAGGCCCATAGAGAGTGCTGCCCCGCATTTGAGGCAGATGCCAGTTAAACCTCTACAGATGTGCCATCCACTTGGGATTTTGCGGCTTCCTCATAGGTACCCTCTTTATCCTGTCTGGAGGAAGCTGATTCCTCTGCCAGGCTGATGTCAGCCACAGACTGAGGTATGGGCAGTAGAGGCACAGCAGAAGAGCTTGGCCACATGGTTTTGGCTCTCTTCTTAGGTGGTTCTGATGGGGCGTTGGACGTGCATTCCATCCCTAATGCAAGTTGTTTTAATCACTGGTTCTCTAGATAAAGGTTTATAGCATGCAAATGGTGAATTAAGGTCTTTGGGATGAACGCCTGACGAATAGGGCAGTTCTCATGGTTGTGTTCCTTACCTAAACAAAAAAGGCACTGATCGTGGGTGTCTTTGTGGGGAATCTGCCAGCCACACTTAACACTTGCCCCTTCCGGATGACATGAACAGACTATAGTTAAAAAGAGAAGGACTGAAAGGTTCCCCAAGGGGTACTTATCTGATAATTTCTAATCTGTCAGCAAGTAGCAGAAACACCTGGTGTATGACTGGCAGCTGAAGAGTTCTGAGGGCTGGTGTGTGCAGATGTCACTTTTATGGCCCAAGTTCCTGCTGCCACGTTAAATGCCTGGTGCACCTTGTGGGACTGAAAAACTTTGTAATACTGGCCGGACATATGCGAAAGGAAGAAGGGTAAACATACATGTAGAATACTGCAATACTGAAATAGAAGGACATCAGCCAAGGTCACTCTGCAAGTACTAATTCACTCTCCAACCTATTTCTGCCTATATGTGTAAAAAGCATTTATTGCTGCATAGTACTCCTGTAGTCTGATGATACTTTTTCTGCTAATGATAGTATAGTTGAAGAATTTAATCATTGCAGCACATGCTTTGTCCAGAATGGTTAACATTTCTGGAGTATCAAGAGCTGGGAATGACAAGATACTGTAATGGAAGCCTTACGTTGTCCTACTGGCTTTCATGAATTCTGCATATGTGCAGTCTGACTGGCTCCCTGAATGAGATGTGTGGCCTGCTTCATTCACCTCTCCTCCCCATTACCCAGCTAGCCTACCTGTCATTACATCTATAGCCTATTAACCCCACCAACTACCTCACAATCAAATCTCTCCATCTTAGAGCAGCAGTGAGACTTCAACTGCTGTAAAACTTTCTTGCCATATTTTTCAAAAAAATCATAGCATATCATAGCAAATAATTATCTAACAATTAACTACAATCATTAGTTTGTGATAGCAGATTAACAACTACAAAACAACATAAAACACTTACTATACAAATTCAAAAGCCGATAATTTTAGATACCAACATATACTAATATCAAAACACTTTTTCACTCTGACAGACGTATCCATTATGAGCTCACAAGAGAATCTGTAATGGTTACAAGCTACAACTCTTTTGCTTTCACTTATTCTATATGCCACTCGTATTCTGTGACAAACATCCTCTAGCCTCCTGCAAATGCAACCTCTTTCACCCATTCACAGCAAGCCTTACTTAAGCATAACATCTTCATTACTGCTGCTCACAACTACAGTACCTTATCATTCATTGATTTCAAAAGAAAACAAATACTAACTTACTGATGCAACTAAAACTGCACTTGCCACTACTTATCTCCTCCCCGCACTTCTTTATGGTGCTCTCATCTTTACTAACCTCCAGGCTTTTCAAAAATTAAAACTTGAACACTGCTATAACAAAGTTTCTTCCACTGTATAGCACTGAAAAGCCTAAATTGTTTAGAACTGCATCAACAACTAGCATATACACAGCTTCTCACCACCTATAAAATGATCCAGCATCCATTAGCTCGTCCAGCACTAAAAAACATTCCACACAAATACATTCCCAGTCCGTCATTGTGATCCAGTGACCAAAAATTCCTGTCTGTCTATAAACCTATCAAATCTGCTAGGCAGTGTTTGCACTTGTACAAGGTTGCAAAGGCCTGGAACTCCTTACCTGTATCCATCACATCAATACCCTCTTTCCCATCTTTCAAAACCACTCTGAAAGACTTCCTAGCTAAAATCTGGCTCTGTTCAGCTCAAATCCGGGATAAACTATATCCCTAAATGTGAACAAGTACTTTTTCATTCCTTATACCCTCTTACTCTCCCTTTTTCACTTACTTCCTTACTTCTATCAAATGCTCATCCCTGACTTCCTCTTTAAATATACCATAAGCCTGTTTTTCCCTACTTCATAGTGCAGTTCCTGTTTGCATTAGACTAACTTACCTTTAATTTCTCTACAAACTGTCTAAAATGTCTCTAAATATTAAATGATTGCCATATAACTTGTATTGATTCTTAACCAATATTTTTATCTTCTTCTTCTTTTGGCTTTTCCCAGTTAGGGGTTGCCACAGCGGATCACCTGTCTGCTCATGATTGGCAGTGGAGTTTTTGCGGCGTTGAATTGCCAGCCCGGCGCCCAACCTTCCACAGAAGGCACACTCACGCACGCACTCACGTCTAGGGCCAATTTAGAGTGTCCAATCCATCTACAGCATGTCTTTGGGATGTGGGAGGAAACCGGAGCACCTGGACCACGCGACCACAGGAAGGACATGCAGAATCCGCACAGAAGGCACCCTGGCTGAGGATCGAGCCGGAGAACATCTTGCTGTGAGGTGACAGTGCTAACCGCTGCACCAATGTGACTGCCCTAACCAATATGTCTAATTTGATATAATTATTTAAATTGCAGATATTTTTGTTTTATGTTTGAAGATTGTAAAATTGTTGTCCTGGAAGAGTTTTGCAATAATTTGGAGCTTTTTTCCCACTGGGCCTCCACTAAAAATAGGCTTCTATCCAGTCGGACTTTCCTGATAATTAAATGTCAGTAAAATAAATAAATAAATATCCTACTGACAACTAAAAATGAACAGCTTCATATACCTAGTTATGCTTAAAATCATTACACTTCTTCCAGTATTATCTAGAGATATTCATAGCATCCCTGGTCTGTCCCATTATTACTTTCCAGTATAAAGCTCAGTAATCCACTAGTTCCAGTATTCGTATCAAATAGCTACAAATAAGAGGCAATAATTGTGGAGACACCAACAATAAACTTGACCAAATTCAGCTATGGTTAAATCAGAATAACACTGATGTATGCAAAGATAACTCTTGGCATCCAGCTTGGGTATATATATTTGGCATAAATATCTGGTATCACATTTATGCAACTATTTGTCCGTCCCTTTTTTGAATATTCAACATGTAAAATGTAATTATAAGTACTTTTTTTCTTACATTATGATTCTCTGTTTTGAACATTTGATGGAATGGTTGGCAAAGGAAGTTTGCTTTAATTTAATGCAACCAATTCACAAAAATCCCAATATATCATTAATCAGATGATATATTTAACCAAGCTTTCCCTTGATAAAACATAAAATCATATGGGATTTTCTTATATACAGCTATGATTCAGCAGAACAAATATGACTCTAAATGCAGTTATTTAAAGGATATAATAATAATAATAATAATAATAATATATATAGTTTATGTTAGTTTAAAAATCAGTTACACTCTTTTATACCCAGCCATAATAAAATTATCTCTTACAAGACCTTTTCTATGTTTTCACAAAATAAGGCCATATTTAAAGCATAGATCTATGTCAGAGGATCGACTTTTCAGAAAGTCGAACTTCATGTGGTTGAGATCATATGATCAATTTTCCAAAAAGTGATATATATATATATATATATATATATATATATATATATATATATATATATATATATATATACACACACACACACACAAACTCCAAGATTGCACTACAGTGTGGAATACGGTAAATTCCTCAACCCCCACTGTACTGTGATCTTCTCTTCTGAAAGGGACCCCTAAAGCATATATAGCACAAAAATTAAATATAACCAAAATTATATTTTTTTCATTACGGCCTATATATAATTACAATAAAATTTTATAAGAAAATCATTATATCGAATAGTCTAAAATATATTCACTTTAAAAACATTACTTTTCAGAATTTATAATTCAGAATAATGTTTATCTCGCCCCAGCAAAAGTAGCCCAATGTTTTCCACGCATACTTAGATGTAAAGAGTGCAGCTCCACAAATATGGGCATTTTACATATATTTTTGAATTGTACATACTCTAAAGGATTATGGGACATTCCATCTAAGATATGTAACTTCACTGGATATAACAAATGATATGGAAATTAGTACTCTTAAATGTCTTTTGAAATGAAATTCAATCAAAAAATCTATTTACATTAATTACTTGCTTCTCACTCCTTAAACTCTATGTCTCTCTGAATCGGCTGGACTGTAAACATATTAACAATAATTAACAAAACTTTACAGATAAGTCTCTTAAGCATCTTAAAGTATTAAAAATTTATGCTAAACCTACACTGATTATTAAAGAGTGAAAATTATGAGGTATTACTGAAGATTCTTTAATTTGCGTGTTACTTTCTTCTCTTTGCATAATGATATTTACACAGTGTATCCTTAATTCTTCTTTCACTCGCAAAATAAAGAAAATGATTTTCATAGAAATACTTGTATAACTTATTATATGATCTAACTATAGCACAAGTTCTGTAACTTTCCTCTTCTCTAATTATAGACAGTTTTTGCACTTGTATATAGTGTATCTAATTTTTTTAGGTAAGATTTTGTTAGTTTAGGCTAGATTTAAAGGATTTCAAATTCATGTTCATATTTTTATGATATTTGTTAGCAAATGTGTTTTGTATAAATAAATCACAAGAAAATGTATTTACAAAAAAAGTTGATTGGAGGTACATTTAGAGTTACTAGAAGTAGAAATAACATAGTAATTGGATTAAGCATATTTACTGAGAAAATGGTTCGAGTGCAAAATGGGTTGCCTACTTATCTTAGAGAATAAAGTTTCAGACTTCTGAGAGAAATTTAAACAGGCACATACATGTTTGAGTTTATCAGCAAGGCTGAGGTCAAAAGCTATGACAATATAGGTTCATTGTATGTTTATCATGTGATGTTTGCATGTATACTGCTTCATCCCTTGAAGCTAGATTCTGATTTATGTCCCTCCTTGCTCATTAATAAATAGTTTGACTCTGTCTGAATGAAGTTAGTTCATCTTAGTGGCTGCAACACAGCCAGAACAATGACTATTTATGATATTGCTGGAATGACCACTAGTCTCTAGTGCAGTTTTTAGTATTCAAAACTTTCAGTTTCTAATATTGAAGCATTTTGCATGGGCTCCATTTCTGTAATAGTTCATTCTTATTATGTCAGGTCCTACAGGTCATGAAGGCAACAAGAACATCATCTGCAAAAAAATGATACAAGTGGAAGTGGCAAAGGTACTGCACTTGGCACAGAATACTATCATATGACCACAATAATGCTTAATATCAACATTTATTTTTTATTTATCCATCTCTCTATTTATTTTAATGTAGCAGAGATTAGTTTTTTAGTGAAAGTATACTTCTCTGAATTTCAATCTAGAACTGTTTACCTTTTCGATTTTAATTTTTCTGCAAACATATCTATTAACACATTTTTGAGTACTTCATACAAGACCATATCAGCACCCCTTTCCAATATAAGAGACTCGGAATTGATTATTGAGAAGTTAACACTGGATCCATCTGAATCAGTGACTGCTGTGTGCTTTATTTCTGTCCTGGGAAGGAAACATTTTTTTGTAGATATCATTTTACACAGGAGAATATCAAGGCTGTAGTCAATATTTCATTCAGACAAGACATCTGCATCAATCAGTCTTACACTTATATTTGAATTGGTCTCAACTCTTTTTGTTGAAGCAAGCTATTTAGCTTACATGTTTCTACCTGCAAAACAACTAAAGAAAGATTGCTTATTACTTGACATATACAGAGGCAACTAAGAAACTGTACTGGCAAATTAGAGCTGAACGCCTGATCATTTGTGTTTCTAATTCATGAAAAGGATGCAAGGTCAAACTATGTGTGAATGGTTAGGTCACACTTTTGCTCTCCACTATGACAAAGGTAGCACACCTTTTAAGGAGTTAGTAGGGGTACAGGACTTTAAGAGCTACTGTATCAACTGCCTGTTTTCAGTACTGGCTGTAAACATGACTTTTGAAACTACTACAACTGATAACTTTCACAAATTCACTAAACACTATTTGAAGGGTGTATTCTTCTTCTTCCCGGTTAGGGGTCGCCACAGTGGATCAACTGTCCGCTCATGATTGGCAGTGGAGTTTTATAGTGTTGTGTTGCCAGCCTGGTGCCCAACCTTCCACAGAAGGCACACACATGCACACTCTCATGCCTAGGGTTAATTTAGAGTGTCCAATCCATCTACAGCATGTCTTTGGGATGTGGGAGGAAACCGGAGCACCCAGAGGGCATGCAGACTCCACACAGAAGGCATCCCAGCTGAGGACTGAACGAAAGAACTTCTTGCTGTGAGGCGGCAATGCTAACCACTGCACCACCGCAGCCGCCCAATATTTGAAAGGTGTATAATCTACTAAATTTGGAAGGCCTGTCCTGGATGGTATTCTTTCATAACTGGTGATTTCTTGTCAAGGGTTATATACTGATGAAATTCCACTAACATTTTACAAAACTGGAAAAGCTGTCAATGAAGAAAGATAGTATATGTATGTAAGGTACTCACTGTAACAGGTCTTTGAGAGAAAAAGACTTATAGCCAGAAAGTTTTAATTTGTCTACTCCATAGAGTCGTCTCTCTTTCTCATCTGCTCAATTTATGTTAAGTAGCTTAATTAGCAACTTTTATGTGTTTTAATTGGAATAAGTGAAAATGTGAGCAGGTAGTAGCATTAGTCTTATATACTGGCATGTGGCATTCAGTGAAATTGGCCCTCTAGAATCATTTATATTATTCCATACAGAGAGGGATTAGTAGTGCATGAAAATAGGCTTCTCAAAGACCTACTTCTGTTGTAGTTTCTTCACAGAACTGTACTGCCTCTAGCATTCTGGCAGTAAAGTTGAAGGAATAACTTCCAGGAGGAACAATAATAAAGGGGTACTGCTATAGGAATTTATTATAATGAGAAAACTAAAAGCAAATGTCTTAAAACACAGTTAAACTAATGAATACTGGAAGTGAAGGAGTGCATAGATAACAGTAAAATAACAATTGTGCCATTGTGAGTAGTCTGTCGCACTTAGGAATAGACTGGATGGCCTTCAAAAACAGGATTGTTGTACAGCAATAGGCTGAATGAGGATGTCAGTCTGTTGCACAGGACAATGATGAGCAATATAGCAGGAGGGGAACAGTAAGTGTAAATCATAATGGGGATAAGAGTGGAAATCAGGGATCCTGATTTGAAGGGGTATTTTGGAACAACATAGTTAAGGCTCCTATACATAGCACAAGCAGAAAGTTATAATTCAAAGTGGAAAGGGATGATGAAATGAGGGAAGCTCAAGAAATAAGGAAATACTGGGATTTTGGATGCAGATCCTTAAGGAGAATGACAATAACCATACAAAATATTATATTCATAAAGTAGCAGAAAGTATTCTAAGAACTAAGTCAACACAGAAATAAGAAAGGAGATTCTGACAACAGGGATGACTACAATTAGAAGTACAGAGAATAAGCAAGAAGGGGGTGGAATTCACTGGAGAAAGCTGGCATAGGAAATAATGTATTCTGAGCAAATAATTAGATAGTAAAATACAATAGAATGGTAAGAGATCAATAATTCATTGGGATTGCAGGCTAGAGAGTGCCTTCCCTGTCAGTGACTAATATATGGATATAGACAAAAGAAATAGGGGGATCCTAAATGAAGCAGTAGTAGAGCTGCTAGTAGAATCTAGAACAGAAGCTGTTAAAAAGGAATAATTAGCAGGGCATATAAAATATTGCATGACAACTATAGGAATAATCAGATAAGGTTAGAAAGGATTGAGAAGAGAGACTGGATAAGGAATTCACAATAAACAATGGGAGGATAAATGTATGGCTCCAACATATGCAACAAAGTCTAGAAGGTTTAGGATCTTTACTTGAGGAAGTGTTTGCATAGGTATTTTTATACCCCAAGCAGACTTCAAAAAATTTTTCCTCAGGTAGATTGCCAATGTTGGAGGTTTGATGGGGAACAAAAAGGTAATAGTTTACTTATTTTTTGGGACTGTAATGAGTTGGCAGATTTTAAAAATTCCCTGGAGACTACTCTGTAAGATAAACTGAATGAGCAAATTGGTGTAACTAAGGAAATTATTTTTTTTGAGGTATGATACAGAATTGGAATTGCTTAGACAGAGTTAGTAGGCCTTGCTGAATTTAATTCTGGTGGCTGCCAAAAAAGCAATTACTAGAAAATGGAAATCAAACTCTAAACCAACCTTAGTAGAAGTAGTGAATATAATAAACAGATAAAAGAACTGGGAGCGGGATCTTTAGAGAAGGATAGGAGCAAATTACATAGGAAAAATGGGAATTGTTGGAAGAATACATACATAATGTTTTGGAGGAAGAATGAGGTTTAAGGGAAGGCAGGAATTGAATGAGTTCTGTACTGTTTGACAATGACTGTACAGAAAATTATATGTGATTTATAATGTTTGCAACTAAAAATATATCAATATGGTTTGTTTTCATTTATATAAATGTATGATTGCCTATGTCATAGATGATAATTCAATAAAGATGGTTCTTGCTTAAAAATGTTTGTAAGCAGTTGCTGTGATATTCTTGTACTTCAGCAAGCATCCAACATGGTGCCACACCAAAGGGTGAGAGGGAAGCTAAGGAAAGTGGTAAACAATCCCTGTTTAGTAGGACAAATAGGAAAGTGGATAACAGAAACAGAAGGCAGTGGTTAGGGAAAAAAACGTGGTAAGAATCCATTAACGAGTGGGTATTGCAGGGCTTGATTGTAGCATTTATAAGGCTTGGTGAGGCTTCAGGGTTTGGAGGGATAAGAAATGCATGGAGACAACCTTCACTAAGATTTAATAAAATTATAAGGATGTTGAGCCTAGGCAGATGGATCAAATCCTGAACCTTTGAGAGGGTAAAACCAAAGGTGACATATATGCCAGTGTTAGAACTAGGGCAGATGGATGTCAAAGAGATACCTGTGAGTTTCATCATACGCTGTAATGAAATGGATGCAAGAAAGGCTGGTTTAATCCTTTCAGCATATCAGACACTCGTATAACTACATGTAGAATACAGTGTACAGTTCTAGATGACTTTCAGTGGAAAAATGCATTGAACTCACCAGTCTGCTTACTCAGTTAATCAAATTATATATAAATTAAAATAAATACTATAATGGAGAGTATTCACAGTAAAGACTGGAAGAGGAATGGGGAAGTTTATGATGGAATTTTGAAGAAAGGATGTAAACATTAAACATGTACTCTAAAGACAAGGATGGAATTGGGGAGCATAATGTGGACTCAGCATTCTGACAGTGGCCCTATATGGACCAGAGTTGTAAAGAAAGTTTGGGGCAAAGGATGAAGCATTGGTCATGGGCTAATGTTGATTTATTGACAACTCTTTGACAAAGTGCTAATAAATTGAAAAGAAAATGGTTAAAACAAAATTTTGGCAAACCTCAGAGGTAATTTTTTGCAAGGGGACAAGCCCTCCCCTGCACTCCCCATGTGGGAAGGCATCTTCCACACCCCAAAACTTCCTCCAAGGTTATTCAACAATGGAGAAAAGAGAAGATTCCACTATCAGTGAAAGTTTATTTTTCACATTACTGCTATCTGCTGTCACTCAGAACAAGAGTCACTGATTATATTACATGTTGCCCTGGTCACATCTGTCTTGTGGAAGTACATATTTTCCTGAAGATTTTGTAATGGAATGGCATATCTGAGAAAGATGTGGTTTGTAGGGAAGCAGAAGAATTCACTGAACTTGGGACAGGTGGAAAGCGTGAGGAGAAGAGCCGCTGCCCTGAAGCTAGATGCAACAGTCAAGCAGAATTAATGTGTTGTTAATCTTCTTTGGCATGCCTGTATTTTTGTATTCACTATAGTTAAGCTTATTCCAGCAAAGGCTTGTGCCCTCTGTCTTAATGTACTCTGATATGTGCAATACATTGCTGTAAGTTCTCTTTACTGTAAATATTTTGCTACTCAAAAAGGTATTACTGGGAGCTACTTCAGTAAACTGATAGAATAGTATTCATGGGGATGGATGGACATGAGTAATATCAACACCACTAACAATGAAACCCAAAGATTAAACAACCACTAAAATCAAAAGCACAAAAATGAAACAGCTGTTTTATGCTGGGTCAAGCCCTCCAGTATGCCCCAAGAAGACGTGGCCACTTAAACATACTAATTCCTTTGTCACAGCACCAGAGTAAGGGCAAAATCTTCTAAAGGTCACATCAGCTCCTACGTCTGTTTCTAACACAACAAAAATAAATCAAAATAAATAATCAATAAATCAAAAAATTAATCAAAAATAAATCAAACCATATTTTAAACATTACTAGAAAGGCTCACCCAGACTCTGCTACATTTTGCTGTGAAGGAAAGGTTAGTTTGCTTTTTATTTCTTGTATTACTTTATTGCCTTTTTCTATTTTGAATACTGTGATTTGTTTTACTTACCTTGTGTTTTACTTGTATTCTGCTTTTAACTGCATATTAAAACTTGAAAAGAGACCACAGCTCTGTCTCTTGTGAGTCAGGCAGAAAATTTTTCCCCACCCGGTTACTGTAGTGTTCTTAAACACCACTGTCTTTCTAGTTGCTTCCCCTTATGTTAATTTGACCATATATCTCATTTTCTCTGTTTTACTGGCTTGTGTATGTAAGCACAAAATTATCATTTTGTGAAATCACTCCCCTTCAACTATTTACATTTATTTGCCATCCTACTGTATTCCATAGTACCAGAATACAAAAGTGACCACCCCCTTTCAATCTATCTTGCTGCTTTAAAAATAGTGACTCTCCAATAAAACTTAACTTTTAGACAGGTAAAACTTAAGTTACCTACTTTCACATCTAACTCCTCTAGTGCACACTGCAGTGTTTAGTATAAACCATTTTTTTATCTTACCTTTAAGCATCCCTGTGACTAGCACTTGCTTTAAAACCTGCTGGAAAGCACTAGGAAGTCTTAAACTGATACAAGCACTCAACTCTCCTTGTTAATATGGAGAAATTAATCGTAGGCACTAAACAGTCTATAATTGCAAAGTACCTTGCTAAGGTAAGGGAAAACAGCTCTTGTACTTTACAAAAAAAAAGCACTAAACCAGGCATGTCCAAGGGTCAGCTTCCGGTGATTTCTCCTGTCCACCTGGTAAATCTGGGCATACTGGGGCAATGCAGCAATTGCCTCATGTACACAGACAACCCTTTCCTTCTACCACCCAACACTACAACCTGAGAGAGATGCACTTACATAGCCAAACTGGAAGCAAAGCTCTCTCCTCCCAAGATTGTGCTAGACAGTCAAGAGGAGAAGGTTAACACTCACATTACACCTCAAGCAACACATAGCCCTTCTAAACCCACACCACCAACCCCCACACATAGCAACACTAAACCCACATATGCGGAAGCCCTTAACAGTAACCTGCCCAAGCAACAAGGACCTCCGAAGCTGAAATGCAAACACCAATCACAACCAAAGTGTCACATAGCTCACAACCAGTGTGCCACCCAACAACAGCCCCTAAGGCAAGACAACGTGTACCCAACACTTTAGTCATAGGTGACTCTATAGTCAGGCACACTGATGTCCCACTCACCAGGCTGAACAAGGAGAAAATTACATTCAGCTGCCTGTCGGGTGCCAGGATCCACCACATAATGCATGCACTCAAGTTACTCCACAACAAGTACAAATATGACTCTGTCATTGTCTATGTTGGAGTGAATGACTTGAGATGTACCTCCGTGGACTACATGAAAAGAGACATGGAAGACCTCTCGATCACGTGGCCCAGGCAAGTATGGCCAATGCCCTGAGTAACATCCTGCCTTCACCCAGAATGATAAAGACAAAATGACTGACTTCAACAATTGGCTAAGCTTCTGGTGTCATTCAAAGGGGATCCAGTATCTGTCTGCCTGAGACGACATGATCGACAGACCACAATGTTTTGCCAGAGATGGTCTGCACCTGTCACCCCTGGGATTCAGGTTACTGGCTAAGGCTTTTGCCACCCCTATAGTGCCTTTTTTAGGCAAAGTTTAAAGCACAAAACCACCACTGTAACAGATACAAGCATGCAAAATCTAAAGGTAATGCTACTCAATGCTAGATGTCTAAACCTCAAAATGTACTCTCTCGACGCACTCCTAAAAATGGAGAACATTGATATCTGTGCAGTAACTGAGACCTGGTTCAAGGCTCCAGAGAGCACCCCTGCAATACCAAGCTACAACTCTTACCACAATTTTCAGCCACCAAACCAAGACTGAAACACTAAAGGTGAGGAGTGTCCATATTCACCAAGGATATTCACACCTCCAGGCTAGTTGCCCAACACAATGCATGTGAAATTCTCCAGGTGCAACTAACACTAGGTAAGACTGCAATCCAAATTGTAGCTTGCTACAGATCCCCCACCATGCCCAAAGATTCTCACTACACCTTTCTAAACATACTGGAAAATGTTAAGGTACAACCAAACACCCTAATACTGGGTGATTTCAACTACCCTGCCATTAACTGGGAAAACTGCTCGGGTACCAACACTTTTTCCCAATGGTTCTTGGAATTCATAAATTCCAATGCCCTGACTCAACTAATCCATTGTCCCACCAGGGGCTCCAATATCCTAGACCTGGTCATTACCAACATGGGAGATAGATGCTCCACACCAGTGGTCACCCCCTCATTGGTCAGGTCTGACCATAAGCTAATCACCCTTGACATCCACATACCCCCCCCCCAGTAAAGAAACCTCAGTAAAAAAATTCTCCAAAGCCAACTTCATGCTACTCAAATCAGAAGTGACAAACTTCATGACACCCATGCAGACAGGAACTGAAAATTCAACTGCTGAATCCTACACTAAGGCACTGTACAAGCACATCCACTCGTGCATGAATCGTGCCATCCCAAATAGAACCAAGATGCTCTCCTCCAAAAAAAAGGAAGCCAATCTGGTGGTCCCCTGCCATAAACAAACTATGCAACAGAAGGAAGAAACTGTTAAAGAAAAGAGGAAAATCCCAGGATGCAAAAAACTCCCTTACCAGCCTCAGTAAGAAGCTGAGATCCCTCATAAAATCCTCCAAAGCTAGTTATGAAAATAAAATTGCCAAAGATTCCAAAGACAACCACAAGGCATTCTATAGTTATGTGAAGAATCTAAATGGCAATGCTCAGATCTGCTCTGAGCTACAACAGAATGGCATTAAATATACAATATCCTGGCAGATGGATTCAGTGCAAACTTCACCCCCCTCTGTCACCCCCTAAAGGGCTCATCTCAATACTGAAAGATTGCCAAATTCCTGTAATAACGGACACACAGATAAAAAATGCACTCTCCAAAGCTAAGAATACAGCATCCATGGGACCAGACAACATCCCAGGATGTATACTACATGAACAAAAAATGAACTGGCACCTCACCTAAGTGTCATGTTTAATCATAGCCTCACCTCAGGCTTCATGCCCACTGAGTGGAGCACAGCTACAGTTATCCCACTCCACAAGGGTGGATTCACCTTGGATCCCAAGAACTACTGCCCCATCAGTCTAACGAGCATGATCTGCAAGGCCATGAAATGCATTATCATGGAACTTATGAACAAAGACATTGGCAACCTTCAAACACAGGACCCCACGCAGTTTGGGTTTGTGAAGGGCTGATCTTGTCTCCTGAACCTGACTGACTTCCTTGAATCAGTCTCCAGAGCCGTGGACAAGGGTAAAATGGTCCACACAGCCTATCTGGATCTCGCCAAGGCCTTCAACACCATCCCCCACTCTGGAATCATAGATAAACTTACTAAGCTGGGCATTAATCCCTACATCACTCGATGGGTTGCCAACTGGCTTACTGACAGAACCCACACTGTAAACGTAGCTGACTCCAAATCCAGCTCCAGACAAGTGACAAGTGGAGTACCTCAGGGTTCAGTCCTGGGACTGCTCTTGTTTGGCATCTACTTCTCTGAAGTACAGGCCAACACTAATTGACTCTGGATAACAAAGTTTGCAGATGACTGCAAACTGGGAGCCATTATTGAATCCCCAAATGATGTGGATATTCTACAAAAGGGCCTTACAGAAACAGATGCTTGGTGCCAGAGCCATGGGCTCAAGCTCAATGCCAAGAAATGTATAGTTATCCCCTTTGGGAAAAAACATGTACCCGTGAATTACCACATAGGTGGCAGTACACTAAACACCAAAAGTGTGATAAGAGACTTAGGGACACAGGTGGACAGTGGTCTCACCTTCGATAACCACATCACCACAACAGTCAGGAAATTCATCTGTGTGGCACACCTCATCACTAAGAGCTTTTCATCCAGAAAAAATAAGGTAATTGTCCCACTGTACTCATCCCTCATCAGACCCATTATAGAATACAGTGCCCCGTTTGATATGTACCTCTCAAGATATCTGCAACAACTGGAAAGGCTGCAGAAATACTTCACTAAAAGAATCACAGGCCTAAAGCAGATGCCCTATGCTGACCATCTAAAAAAACTCCACCTATACTCTATCACATATCGTCTCCTCAGAGGCCATGTCAAACCCAGAGCTGTTGGACATGCTACACTTAAAGAAATCCCAATCCCTCAGAGACACATGCTCCAGGGATCTAAACCTTGTCATCACAATGAACAAAACATGCTGGAGGGATAGGATCCTGACCAAGAGACTCCCCAGACTCTGGAAAAGACTGCCCATACATGTCAAGCAGAGCACTTCTTTGACCCTCTTCAAAAAGAGCCTTGATGATTGGATGGGAGATAGGAATTCATCCCGGGAATCACGTCAGTCACCCTACTAGACAGAGGTCCAGGAAAGTAAATACTGTGGGAAGAAATAGCCAGGGAATTGTTATGGCTAGGCTTGTAAAGGCCCTAGAGCCGATAGCCTAGTACCAACCTATGAACCTATAAACCTATAAAAACTGTTAATAAAATTGACTATATCTGGCAATAAAATAACACCAAATAAATCATAAAGGAAGATATGATTTATACAACATTAATAACTTGCCTTCCAATGGCGTATAAATTATACACTGGAATTGATGTCAACAGAGTTTATAGTCATTTAGAAGAAAACTCAATTATTGCAATAGAACAAAAGGGCAATAAAAGAAAAAATATGGAACAAAGGATCATTTGTTGTTAAATAAAGTCATAGTGGAGAACTGTGAAAAGGGGAAGAATCTAAGTATGGTATGGATTGACTACAAAAAAGCATTTGGTAGTATCCCACATTCATAGATAAAAGAGTATTTACAAATGTATAAGATACACCCTACACTGATTGATTACATTACAGAGACCATGAAACAGTGGCAGACCACTTTGCAATTAAGCCATGATAAAGGGCATATTATATTCCAGGGATAAAAATTCAAAGGGGGATATTCCAGGGTGACTCTCTGTCATCGCTGCTATTCTGTCTTGCCCTTAGCTCATTAAGCTGTCTACTTAACGGCTTAAGCCATGGCTATAATTTGGCTCCTAGAAAACAACAAAGTGCAAAGGCTTCACATCTTCTCGTTGTCAGTGTTTTAAAACTGTATAGCTTATCAGATGAGGAACTGAAAGCACAACTGCAAGTTGTCAAATCTTTTTCAGATGATATAAGAATGTCATTTCATCTTGAAAAGTGTGCAAAAGCAACCTTTAAAACAGGAAAACTGCAGACCAAGAAAATATCAATTTTGGACAAGAATGTGATATAAAAAAACTTGAGCAAGAGGGACTGTATAAATATTTGTGAACTGATGAAGGATCAACAATAAAACATGAACAAATGCTGAATAAAAGTTAATAAGGAATACTTTAGAAGACTTAAATTAATCCTGAAAACAGCATTGACATCTAGGAACAAAATTCAAGCTATAAATCAATTTTTTCTTCCTGTCCTAACTTACAGTTTTGGAGTGATTGACTGGCCCCAAAATGTGTTGGATAGATAGACAAGAAAACAAGAAGGATGCTTCATGCTCACCAAATGATTTATAAAAATCAGTGTATACCAAGTTTATATATTCCTCATTCGAAAGGAGGGATGGGCCTCCTTGAAATTAATTACATGTACAGATCTGCAATCGTGGAACTGCACACATATCTGCTGACCTCATAAGACCCAAATGTAGTGAAAGTTTTGAAACATGAGGAGAATAAATCTAAGATGAATTCTCTGCTTAGTCTAACAGAAGCATATCAGAGTCAAGCAGGAAATGGAATCAAACCAGAAGTAGATAAAAATCAGGCAGCAACTGAATGTGCCAAAAAACAAAAGAAAGAATATAAGGTGAAGGACCAGATGAGAAGGTAAGAAATGTGAAAAATTAATAAATATAGTTGTAAGTGTAGAAAACTCATGTTGATCATGATCAAATGCAGGAATGGTTAAGGAGAAGCAAATTCAAACCAAGAGATGAAAGGTTAATATTGACAGGTCTAGATAGTGGCTACGTACACATTGGTTTACAAAGTCCATTGAAGATGTGGGAGAACCAGACAAATTAGGTTTTGTAAAACCTAATTGGAAACAGTCACACAACTTGTTGCTGGTTGTGACATACTAATGGCAGAAGGACTATATATATTGAAAGGCATAATAATGTGGCAAGATTGTTGCACTGGCAATTGTGCAAACATTATGGTACTGAAGTGGCTGAAAAACACTGGAAACATGAACGACAAAGCATCATAGAAAATGATGAAGTTTATATCACATGGGATCACCCATTACCAACAGTTCAAAAGATAGATGCTAGAAAACTGGATATAGTGGTCCATGAAAAGAAGACAAAAGTAGCATCGATCAGTTTAAATCACCAGACCCAGTGACTACAATGTCTTATGTACAGAGAGACACAAAGTCATAAAATATCAGGGTTTGCATGCAGAAATGAGAGCAATGTGGATGAAAAATACCCAGACAGTCCCAGTAGTAGTAGGAGCAATGGGTCTTATAAAAAAGAATCTACAGTCATATTTATATATGTTACCAATACGTACGAATTGTAGAAGGAGTCATTACTGGGCACAATGCAGGTGCTGCGAAGAGCACTTCTGGCTAAAATCAAAGATTGAAACAATACTAATTTCATGAACTTTAATTGTAACTTGACTTAGGAATGGGGTCCATTCCCCTCATGGTATTAGAAACCCAAAAGATTTGGAGAAATTAAAAAAAGAAGATATGATACTATAGAAACTTGCAAGCCCTGTTCTGTTTTATCAGTCAGGATCTATTTTTCTTAAGCTTTATTAACTTCATACAGTACATTACATTCACATGCAGTCCTTACATTCACATGCAGTCCTTACATTGACATGCAGTCCTTACATTCACATGCAGTACATTACATTCACATACAGTACATTACATTCACATACAGTACATTACATTCACATGCAGTCCTTACATTCACATGCAGTCTTTACATTCACATGCAGTACATTACATTCACATGCAGTCCTTACATTCACATGCAGTCCTTACATTCACATACAGTACATTACATTCACATGCAGTCCTTACATTCACATGCAGTACATTACATTCACATGCAGTCCTTACATTCACATGCAGTCCTTACATTCACATGCAGTACATTACATTCACATGCAGTCCTTACATTCACATGCAGTACATTACATTCATATGCAGTCCTTACATTCACATGCAGTCCTTACATTCACATGCAGCACATTTCATTCACATACAGTACATTACATTCACATGCAGTACATTACATTCACATGCAGTCCTTACATTCGCATGCAGTCCTCATGCATGGTGGACCATATCTCCTCAGAAGTTGGCTGCTTCATTTCCTATCCTATCGCTACTCTACACTGTTCAGTTTCCCTTTAGATGTGCCTTCCCCTTCCTGCTAGTATGATTATCAATCTTGTACTATTCTAATACCACTTTCCCTTGCTTATTTTTTTTCCTTCCCCTCCTTTACTTATTCTGGTCAGTTTATGCCATCTTCTTCCTGTGATCAGGAATTTGTTGTATAACTCTTGCTCCTGTATTGTTTTTGTCACCTTCCAATAACAAGTGATGGTAGTTTTACCTTTGTGACTCAGCAATCTGATAATGTTCATTTTTCTTTCTTTCCATATGCTGTTCTCTTTTTTTATGCCCCAGATAAAGAATTCCAAGTATGATCTGTTGATTTTGAAATAAGTCTCCCCAAATCTTCTTTGCCTGCTTCAAGACATTTCTGTGCCACCAGCAATCCCAGAACATGTGCATCATTCCTGCCTCTTCCACCTGACACCTCCAGCATCTACAATTTTTCTTTCTGTTTTCCTTTACAATCTCATGGGGTTAGATACCACCTATGCAGTACTCTCAGACTTAGATTTTGTGTGCTGTGTATTTTCTGCATGAGTGTCACTACCTGAATTGTCTTCTGCTAGCATTTTGCAACTCCCATCCATCTTTCCTCCCTTCCCCATTTCTTTCTTGTTCTCCCTTCCACAACCCCATCCCTTCTTTCCCTTAACATAAACATAGATCTGTTTGGTCCTTTGCCTCCCTAACCCCTTCCATTTTCTCCAGGGTGCTATCCTGTCTCCATTTGCCCTCCCTTCCTGCCTGTTCCTTTCTTCTGTTGCCCTCTGTTAGCCTTTTTCCAGGTTTCCCTGAGTACCATGTAGTTTCACAATTGGGCCTTAGGTATTCTGTATTTTTGTATTAACTCCATTGTTTTAAATCTTTCCCCACCATCCTTTTCTCTGCATACCAAATTTTTCTCTTGAGCTATTCCATTTCTCTTCCATATTTCTTCATTTTTCTTCCCTGTCGTTGCCTCACACCCTTCTCTTCCCAATACTTTTTAAGGTTCTTTTCCCCCACTTCATGCATCCCAGATCTTTTAGTGCTGCCTAATTCATGTCCTTTAGTAAGCTTCTCCATATCACCCTCTCCATTACTGGCCCTTGTCTAACCTTCTTCTGTTCTGTTTACATCAGAGAACAATGTTACATGTCAGTGCATGTGTCAGGATAAGTGGGAACCTCCATCCCCCTCTCTTTGTATTCATTCTCATTTTTGCCTTACTCACCCTTTTCCCTTTACCTTTATTGACTGATTCCTCCATGTCAGTTTACAATTGTTATATCTTTTTCCCCAGGGTCTGTTTGTATTGGACACAGAGGATTATTGGTAGTATCATCCTCCTTGATGCATTCATTCTCCCACGTAGGGTACAAGTCTCCTCTCTTTTCCTAATCTTACAACCACTGGCATTTTGTTATTGAACATGAGTCCTGTCACTTTGTTAAACTTTTCAAACGTCTGTCTTATTGTTTCCATTGCTGCAGACACATCCTCTGATATCGCCCTGTAGTCATCTACATATAACACAGACTGAGATTTTTATCCCCTCCTTTTCTTCGAGCATTGCCAATCTGTGTCTGATTTCCACTGCCAGTTACTTAATCACAAGTATGAAAAGGCCTGGGGACAGACGGCAACCCTGTCTAATCCCCCCTCTACCCACATATATCCTACATTTACAGTATTTCAATTACTGGGTCTTGGTATATCCCCGTTTCTAATATATTAACGTTTTTCTTACCTGCCTTTGCTGCACTGTCTTTCACAGGAATGCCTACCTCACCATATCACAGACCTACTGCAGGTCAAAGATCAGACTCACACTTTTCCCTTCCTATTCTGTTTTTCCTTGCAGATAAATTCCAACAGGTCCCACCATTTTTTGTGAATTCCTTCTTTTCATGAAGTCATTTTGCTTTGTTTATATATTTTTGGCAATACTTCATCCAGTCTTTGTGCCAGTGTTTTTAACAAAATCTTGATATCTAAAAATAAAACACAGCACCACGGATCTATAAAGGCTGTCTTCTTGCTTCAAAAACTCCACCAATAATTCCAGGAACCATCGAAAAACAAGAGACATATTTATTTTGTGGACAGGACCAGAAATTACCATTAGTGAGTTTATTGAATATATTAATAACAGCACCTCATTTCTTAGGTTTACCCATGAAATTTATAAAGATACAACACATTACCTTGATGTAACTATTTATAAGGATGAAGTAGCTAAAAGATATAAATCTACCATTTATAGGAAAAAGAACTTTTCCAATGCTTATTTACACTATGAGAGTGGCCATCCTATTCATTTGAAAAAGAACATTGTCAAAGGGCAAATGATTCGTGTGTCTAGGATGACAACAGAACAAGAAGTTTTTTTAAAGGAAATAGACATTTTAGAAAATATGTTCCACGAAAGGGGATACCCAGTAGCTTTAACATAGACCATTAAAAAATTTGTAATAGAAAGAAGAGAAATTAACTACCCACCTTTACTTGGGTTTGATTACCATCTGAGGGAAACTGTGGGTATTACAAATGTTGGAAACAAACTAAATGACACTAAAACAATCCCATATTTGACTTTAACATACCACCAAAATATTGGATGGCTTAAAAAGTGTATAAATGATACTTGGGATATGTTTAGATCTATGCCCACAAGAGTGACAGTATTTCAGAATACTCTGACTTATAGTTACAGAAGGAATTTCAATTTGAAAAATATCTTAGAAAAAGGGAAGGAACAGTATTTGAATAATAGTTACGGTTATGCTACTAATAACAAAAAAGGTACTTTTAGATGTGGGAGATGTCCCCAATGTTCCTTTATAGCTGATGAAAAGATAGTGAAGTTACCCAGTGTTAGAACAACCCTGAAAGCTACAAAATATAGTAGCTGTTACACAAAAGGAGTTGTATACCTGGCCTACTGCAAATCTTGTTGGTGTTATTACATTGGGAAGACCGAAAGACACCTAAGGAAACGAATTCATGAACACATCAGGGACATCAATCGCAAAAATGAAAATAATGCACTATATAGGCATTCATTAGTCTGTATGGAAGCGAATTTTAAATTCTGGGTATTAGAGATAGTGGAACCTTTAGAAAGAGGAGGTGACTGGGAAACTAGATTGATATATAGGGAAATGATGTGGCAATTAAAACTAGATGCATGTAGTGGAAAGGGTCTTAATGACAATATTTTTATATTACCAGCATTAAAATTGTTATCCCAGGACCCTAGGAAACCATACACACATACATAATCTTATTGTATGTACATCTACTAGCAGGCTGTTACTATACAGTTAGGGTTGTATATATTCCTTTTATATGTATACCAATGTATTTTACATGTATATATTTATATATATTTTTTATATTTAGACTTTATATATTTATACACATTTTTTACATCCTATTATATACATTTTTCATCAGAATATATGTTCATATATATATATATATATATATATATATATATATATATATATATATATATATATATATATATATATATTTTTTTTTTTTTTAGATTAGTTCTAGTTCATGTATTGTATTATTTATATCCATATTTTTATATATGTTTATATTTATGTATTGTACATTTTATTCTAGGAATATACCTATGTATGAAGAGATTTATACCAACATTCAATACAGGTTGTTATAGCACTTTAAAGGAATGGTGGATAGTTAATTAATTAATTATCAATCAATTATGCAAAGCACATTAATCATTGTTATTGGCTATGATATAAAAGAATGCCATTGACTGCTTTTTTTGATTCTGAAGAGGTCTCCGGTACGGAGATGAAAGCGCTCAATCCTGTTTTATTTTTGTTATGGAATAAAGTTCATATTTTGCTACTCTTGTTTTTCAGTGGTTCCTGGAATTATTGATGGAGTTTTTGAAGCAAGAAGACAGCCTTTATAGATCAGTGGTGCTGTGTTTTATTTTTGGTACTGTTGCTATTTTCGATTGATTACAAAATCTTGATATCTACACCAAACAAAGAGATAGGCATATCATTTCCCATGTTCTCCCTTTTTCCTTCCCCATTAGGCATTATGGTTATCCTGGCTCTCTTCGTACTTCCAGATATTTTCCCAAGTCCTGCATACTCTTATTCTCCTTCTCTAAGACCTTCCACATTTCTCCTTCCCAACCCATTTGTAGAACTCTAGAGGTAAGCCATCTGGCTTCCCACCTTTCCATTATTTCATCTTGTTTATTACTTTCCTTATCTCATCCCTTTTCACCTCGGAATTCAGCTCGTGTCTTTGTTCATCCTCCAGTATATAGCCTTCTATATTCGTTCCCCAGTTCTATTCTCAGATTTCTGTCCCTTCCTGTTGTTTGCAAATCTCCCTATGGTATTCCTTAAACCTTTCCCTGATTAGTCTGTCCTCCATTCCCTCCCCTTATCCTCCACACATCTGTTTCTGTCTGCTTCTTCTTGTATTTCTTGGCTAGCTCTTTCCCTTTTGTCTCTCAAGTACCATTGTTGAATTCCTTGCTCCATAATACTTTTTATGTCCAGTTCCATTTGTATTCTTTTTCCTCTGATCTGTAGTGCTTCCCTTTTATTTTAATTTCTTCCAGCTTCCCTCTATACCACCTGCATCTCTCTCTCTCTCCCGCTCACTCTCTCTCTCTCTCTCTCCCCCGCTCTCTCTCTCTCTCGCTCACTCTCTCTCTCTCTCGCTCACTCTCTCTCTCTCTCTCTCTCCCGCTCACTCTCTCTCTCTCCCGCTCACTCTCTCTCTCTCTCCCGCTCTCTCTCTCTCTCCCGCTCACTCTCTCTCTCTCTCTCCCGCTCTCTCTCTCTCTCCTGCTCACTCTCTCTCTCTCCAGTTTCTCAGTCACCCTTCCTTCATTATTTCTTTCTTTCTGCAAACATCATTTTCCCCCAGACAGTGACCTTGATCCCATCCAATTAGCATTCCCAGTTTGTCCCTGCCTTTCATATACCTCTGTACTGACTTCTTTATTAGTCACTGTAGTTTTTCCTTGTCCTTTATCTCGTTTCATTGACCGAGCCCTCCTCAACCTCCTTCTCATTGTTTTTGGCTTCCTCCTACTTACATTAAGTCTCAGGACTGACTGAATAATCTGATAAATGCTTGTCCTGTATTTGGATCTCTTCCATTATTTCCATTAAAATTTCCTTCCCTAAGAACCTGTCTAACTTGCCTGGATCGAAATGTTTCTTGTGGAGGTGTATTGGATATTGTTCCATCCATATGTCAAGCCAACCTCCCTATTTCAATCCTTGGGCTAGTTCTTGTCTCATCTTTTTGTTACATTCCATCTTTACATACATCTTGTCTTTTTCCAGTTCTGTAGTGACATTTTAGTCCACCCTTTATCTCTATTATAGCTCTTGTTGTCTGTGCCCAGTTAGCAAAACATTTCTTGTAGAATCTTTCTTTGCCCCTGCCCCAATATGTTTCATATTGTCCAGCATGCGGCTTCCACCTTTCCCTGCCTAATGATCCATTTCCATCTCCCACTTTTTATCAATTTTTCTGTGGTTGTCTGATGCCCTCTATGAAATGTAATTGCTAATCCTCACATTTCTCCCTTTGGTTAGTCATAACACAGTGTCATCTCCCATCTCTGCTTTACAGTTTTGTTTCGTATTTACCTGGCCTACTTCTCTATTCTCATTCTTCTGATAGGATTTTATACCCCCCATACCCCATGTAATTAACTGCATTTTCTTTTCTGTTTTGCCTACCCACCCTTGATTTCTGAGTTACTGCCATTTGTCATAACCCTTCATTAGGACCTATTCTCTGTGCTGAACATTGTGTTTTTTGTCAGCAGCCTACACTTGGACCCCTCCCCCCATTCTGGATGCTGCCTTTTGGCTCTTTCATGTGCATGGTATCTCCTGGTATCTCCTGAACACTGGCCTTTTTAGACTTTCTTTTGCTCCCTTCCAGTGTCCCTCACATTAATACATTGCATGCCAACCCAGTACTGATGTGACAGTCATTTATATCATTATAACATTCCCAATCATTGTTCCCACCCCCCAACGCTACCACAATGCATGTTGCTCACTGGTCTGGTGTGCCATGTATCTGAGTGACAGTCCGACTTTTTGTTATTTGCAATTTACAACTCTTTAACTTATTTTTTACTTCTATATCACAATTCCTTTAGTCTTTCATTTGGCTGTGGGTTATTCTTTACCTTATTTTTCCTTTTTTCCCCTTTGCATTCCTTTTCATTCCCCCAACTCATTTGTTACATCAGCTGCTATTACCTAGATTTTTTTCTAAGACTTAGACATTAAACTTATGTTTACTGCTGTTTATTATGCAGCAATAAGCAGTTATGAAAAATGTATTGCTTATTTCAGAGGCTTGTCCCTGTGTCTACTTGACTGCTTTACCCATCAATGCTCTGGGAATTGATTTAGTTTCTCCCATTGTTTGTAGTGTTTAGATGTTGTGTTTACTGGAGAGTATTTCACAAGGTAAGGATCTGTTTCATTTAACACATCCTTCCTGCACTGTCCACTGTCATCTACCTTTTAGTGTCCATTCCTTCCATTTATTTATTGCTTCTCTCTTTCTGTATTCACATCTGTCCTTCTGTGGTCCTACCTCCCACTCTTTGACTTGGCCATCCATCATAAATACTTCAATCCCACTAGTTTATTCCCTCATTTGTCCAGCAGTTCATTTATGAGTCATCCAAACCATCAGGCACACCACCCTCCCATCTCCTTAGAGCTCTACATTGTCTGCCTCTTTCTGATTCTTTACTGTTTTTATGCCTACATTTTCCTGAAGAGAGGCTTCTTGTTCTTATGTCCCTACGCTATAACTCTTTCACTTGTTTCCCCTCCATCACATTGTCTCTTTTTCATATCCATGTGGTTGGCTTTGTGATTTATTTATTTCCTGCTCATCTGTTTTATTGGCATGCTGCTCCTCCATACTTCCTGGTCTTGTCTTCATCCAGGCAGGGGTTTAGCATCTGCCATTGCACATGCTCCCAGCATCTTTAAGCCATCCCCCATGTGTGCATCTGCCATTGCACATGCTTCCAGCATCTCTAAGCCACCCCCCATGTGTGCATCTGCCATTGCACATGCTCCCAGCATCTTTAAGCCACCCCCCATGTGTGCATCTGCCATTGCACATGCTTCCAGCATCTCTAAGCCACCCCCCATGTGTGCATCTGCCATTGCACATGCTTCCAGCATCTCTAAGCCACCCCCCATGTGTGCATCTGCCACTGCACATGCTTCCAGCATCTCTAAGCCACCCTCCATGTGTGCATCTGCCATTGCACATGCTTCCAGCATCTCTAAGCCACCCCCCATGTGTGCATCTGCCATTGCACATGCTCCCAGCATCTTTAAGCCACCCCCCCATGTGTGCATCTGCCATTGCACATGCTTCCAGCATCTCTAAGCCACCCCCCATGTGTGCATCTGCCATTGCACATGCTTCCAGCATCTCTAAGCCACCTCCCCTATGTGTGCATCTGCCATTGCACATGCTTCCAGCATCTCTAAGCCACCTCCCCTATGTGTGCATCTGACATTGCACGTGCTCTCAGTGTCTCAAAGCCGCCTCCCCTATGTGTGCATCTGACATTGCACGTGCTCCCAGGATCTCTAAGCCACCTCCTCTATGTGTGCATCTGACATTGCACTTGCTCCCAGTGTCACTAAGCCACCCCCCCCCCCATGTGTACAGGTGCTCTCCTGTCCATGTCTTGCAGGTAATTTTACTGAATGGGTTGTTGAGCTGTCTGTAATACAGTTGTTTAAACTTTTGAATATCATCTATATTGTGTAGCCTGAACTATTCCCCTTCCTTTTGTAGCTCCAGAACTGTAGGGTATTTCAACCATCTAGCTGTTCCATGTATTCTTAGTTAATTTAAAACTTCCAACATAGCTTTCCTTCTCTTTTAGTGTTTCTGAGTAATCCTCCACCAGCTTTATGAACTTCCCATGAAATGGGATAACTTTAAGTCATTTTGTTTGCATTATTATTTCATTTTTTTTACATTAAAGGAATGGATGCATGTTAAAACTTGCCTGGGTCTGATTACCACTGTAGCCTTCCAGTCTGTGTATCCTCTCTATTCGTGTTTCTTGATTTCCTGGTATCAAAAATTTCTCATGTAATAGCTGCATTAGAAACTGCTACAGTTCTCCATTGCTCGCTGTCTCTTGTATTGCAGTTGTCCTGATGTTACTCCTTCTTGAGCAATTCTCGATATCATCCATGTTTTCTGTCTGCCTTTTTATTGTGCCTATTAGTTCCTATATTTGTGAATCTGTTCCTGCACTTCAGCTTTAATTGCTGCTTTTATTTCCCTGCAGATTTTGCAGCTTCCCCAGTAGCCTTTCCACTTTCTTTTGTTGCTCTTTTGTTGTTTGTGTCAAGGAACTCACATCCTGATCTACTATGATTACCTTTCCAAACAAAATACACAATTGTTCCTCCTTATTTGCAGCTTTAAAAGCAACCATCTGTTCCTCCTTTTGCTCCTGTTCACTTACCTTTCCGAGTTGTTTTTTTCTCTGTTTTTATCCAGTTTCTACAAGCCCTCTCCAGATCGTTGGGCTTAAGCAGCTGTCTTGGTGGGGATTTTTCTATTGCTGTTACTCTTATTAGACTGGATCTCAACAATGTTGTCTTATTAATAGACTTGACTACATGGGAAATGACTGAACAACATACTTCAGGAAAAAGTTTGCTACAGCTGTGGGTGCCAGGCAGTTTATCACTGCAGGACTAAGGCAGTATATTATTAACCTTTTGATATTTTTTAAACACCAGCCCATGGCATTTAAGTTCCAGGCCCATTGCTTACCTCTCCTTACAAAATTCTCCCCCTGTTTTCCCATGATCATTTACCATCTTGGCAGGAGGAATGCCTTAGTTCTCTCATAACTTGGAGGAGGTGGTCGCAATGTGAACCATCATTTCTGCTCACTATGGAACACTGTTGAGTATACAGTAACTTACCTTAATACCAATACCAATACTAATACTAATACCAATACCAGTACTAATACCAATACCCGCTTTCAGTGATGCAAAGCCAGCAAAACATGCTTGCTGCACTGCACACAATTTCATGGCATCTATCACAACCTGAAAACTCAGCTTCTAATGCTTCTGATTACACTTCATTTCCCTGCCCACTGCTGGGGAAACCGTGGAGCACCATAAACTAATACCAGACCTCTTGTTTGACAGGAACTGCATAATCATACGGCTGAAACGACGGTGGGGGTTACAACTGGTTATTTCTTCCCATACCCACTAATGTTTCATTTTGCAGTTTGTTAGATAAAAGTATCTAGTTATTTTTTGCTTGTATACTGAAATTCATAAATTGTTCATTATTACAACATTCAGATTAAAAATAATATTAGCTATGAAATTGTTAGCCAACTGCTTTTAACAGAATGTTCTGCAGCTGTCTAAGAGTAAGTCCTCCCTTTCTTATATAAAAATAATTATATTCTGGCTGACTGCTGCTTCATTCTGTGTTTTCAATGATAACAGAAAACAACACAAACAAATCTTTCATGTTAGCATCACCACTGCAGGTAAGTGGAGATTTCTCCTGTTTGCCTCCTCTCAGTTTTGAGTTTCTTTGCTTCATTTGTGTTCCCTTGACTACAAAAATGCCAATATTCTTTTAAATAGGACAGATGGATTACCTCATAGGATTTGTGACAATTTCCAGTTCAAGGCACTGATCCTAAGATTTGCTTTAAGTACCTTTTAGTACAAATGGCAAACCCACTCCTCAGTCACAGGCACAACCAATTGCTGATCAAATAAGTGAAAGGAAAAAAGGTCTTTGTTAAACTTAAGCAGAAAGTAATTTCAGCAGTTCTATGCATGAGATACTATTGTGACATTCTTTCTTACAATAAATGTCATAGCTTAAGGAAGCTGGGGAGACTGCTGTGACAGAAAATGAAAGATTTTTTTTAACTTAAAGAAGTGAGTTATAGAGCAGGTGTGGATTGTATCTACATCTGCACATTGTAATAGTGTATATTAAAAGTTGGTGTATAGGAATCCCTACTGGGTGTCATTTTTGAAGTGAAACTTACTAGATCTGCTCACAGTGAGCCCAAATGGTTGCTGGGAGCCCCCTGTTCAAAAGATCCTTAAAACCAGAGCAAATTATCTTATTTTGATATGTTTGCTAAAGGTTTGGCAATTACTAAACTGTATTTATATTTGTTTCTCCCTGATACTGTTTATTTACCTGTGATAATTGTTAAGCTGATGTGGGGGCATCTTTTTGTTATGTCTCAAATTCTTAGCGATCTGTTTATGGACATCTTACGCTAATAAGCTCTAATTATCTTCTTTGCACATCTGTTTCTGCTCTGTTTGAGAGAGTTCAAGAAAAAGTGGTACAGTATGTTAAAGAACAACTCCAGTAAGTAATGAACCTGCTGTTATGGTAACTTGCATATATTGCGACTATTTTGCTATTGTTGTTGGAGTATATACATTTACTTGTAATGGAATTATTTTTCCTCATGTTCCCTTTAAAAAAAGTATACTACCAACTACACAAGGACAAAGAGCAAAAAAGGGGAAAAAATAAAATAAAAAACTATGTGCTAGTTTGTGTAGGGAATTAGTAAGTCAAAAAGGTTAACGACAGATGCAATAGAATACCAGGGTCTAGTGCCACATTATGCCCATTTAAAATTCAGTACAACTCTGGCCTTTAAGGAAAATAAATCCAAAGTGGTCATACATAGGTGGCACAACTGTATGTTGTGAATGGATAGTCAGGCACAACTGTATTTAGTAAGTGATTAGTCAGTGACAGACAGATGTCATGTTGTTGTTGTTGTTGCTGTGTCTTTTGGCTTTTCCCGGTTAGGGGTCACTATAGCGGAACTCCGGTCCGCTAATGATTGGCAGTAGATTTTTATGTGCCGAGTTGCCGGCCCTGACGCACAACCTTCAACGAAGGTACGCCCATTCACGCATGTCTCCACACAGAAGACACTCTAGCTGAGAATCGAACAGGACATCTTACTGTGAGACAACAACGCTACTGCAGCACCACCATCGCAGTCCTGATTATATTAAATCAGCTGTGAGTGGTTAGTGAGAGAGATGTCACACTTACATTGAATCTGCTGCGATCTATCTGTGATAACCTTGGTGAGGTATCCTGGCTAAGTCAGTCCTGATTGATGACATTCTCTGTACCAATGCATCTGTATTCCTCTGAATTTGTCATACTGATTATTTTCTTAGCTCCTTTAATACTAATACAATATCGTTAATTTTATTAATTCCATTCAAATTAACTTGGACACCATTACTCTGCTACCCACAACTTTGCTTTTCCTCACAACGCCTCCTCATTTTGTTTGACTAGATGGGCTTTCTGACTCTACTAAGTTTATACAGATCCTGTTAATACTGTAATGGCCACTTTCTGTTAATTCATAGGACGACTTCCTGTCAATACTGCTGGGGGTCATATGACCTCTTTAATCTGGATATGGGTCTCCTGACTTAATTCTCTTCAGACCCCATTAGTACAGTTAGTGAGCTCTGGCTTGTTAGTCTTGCTAAGGGCTTTCTGACTTTATTAGCCCTGCTGTTGGCTCCATTTTCAGGGCTCCCAACTCTTCTAGTCTGCTACCTGCTATGGAGCTTGACATTTTTTATGTTGCTGGGCCTGTCAGACTATGCTAGTGCTGGTAAGGCCCAGACCCCTAAGCTTGTTGAGTTGTATTAGCTCCAAAGTCCTTTAATTCTGCTGTGCTGTCTTTAGTTCTGCTGGCTTTCATGGCCTTATAAATTCTGCCAGGGACCCAGATCATGATAGGTGTATTCAAAATAGTAAAGTTGTACCATGATCTGGACCTAGTTACCTGACTTAGACAAAAACAATTTAAATAACTGGGAGCTATTCAACATATCTCATTCCTTTAAACATCATTTAAAATGATGCCTGCAGTTTTGATCCCAGAAAAGCTAATTGTATTTTATATACAGAATGTAACCTTCTCAAGTCTGCAACTTCTAATGTTTGCATCATTTTTCCTTATGGCATTTATAAAAAAAATGATTGACTTTTCAGAGTAAAACTGCTTTCATTTCTCCCTTTTCCTTATATGTAAAAGAGAAAGATGTAATCTGCTGACACATGTGGACAATGCAGTGAGGAACCCTCAGTTTCGGTAGTCCCTTTGTCAGTTATTACTGCCTGAAGGACATTTCATTTATACATATGCTGCTGCATAAATGCACAGCTAAATGCAATAGCAGTCCCTTGCCTTCTGTCAGCACTATCAATGAAAAAAACAAAACAACAATCATTGTGTACGTCATCTGCAGCAATGTCATGCTGCTATATGTCTCACAGTAAATGGTCACTTTTCTCACTTCACTAATTCTATCATATTGAAGTTATGCTGAAAATAACACTATTCTCATACCTTTTTGTGTTCTTATTTTTGTGGCCTATGGTATTCAGGTTTGCCTTCACAAAATGTCTTTATTTCACCAGTTTTATGTAAACCACTTCCTGTGCCAATGTACATATTTACAGGGTGAGTAAAACATTTGCTACCAACGTTTTCCCTCTAATTCCTGTTCCTTTGTACCTACTAAAAGATGTAACACCTTATGAAATACTTTTTATAGTAAGTAGAAGATAACCACTTATACCCACTAATAGTCTTCTGATCAGTTAAGTCTAATATGTAACTCAGCCTACTTCACATCTCTTCTAATCATTTTTTTATTTACTTAACCATTTATTCTAATTAGCTATCCTTATCTTTTAATCTGTTGAATTCAGTTATTTATATTTTATATTATGACTACTTCAAAGAGTTATGTACACAGCATTCTTTGCTAACTACTTTCTATTGCTTTGAGTAATTATTATTTTGTTTTACTGTTACTCTATTTAAGTGAAGAACTACTGATGGCCTTACATATGTTTTACTACGGAATTAGTGATGGACTGAGTATCAGGAACTAAGTGAACCATGAGCGGTGATCCTTACTTCAGGAAGTGGTCTTACAGGGTACAGACTATCGTAATGACATCTTGACCCCTGTAGGATATTACAGTTAATCTGAAACAACAATGAACATTTAATTAATTTATTTATTTAACATTTGTTGACCGGGGAAGTCCAACTAGGACATAGCCTATTTTCACCGGAGTCCCGGGGAGAAACGCTCCAGACGCTTGTCTTCAGAAAGTGGGATTAAACTGGAAGAAACCCATGCAAAGGCAGGAAGGACCTGCAGACTCTGCACAGAAGGCACTCCAGCAAGAACTGTACTGGAGAACCTTGTGCTGTGAGGAGACAATGTTAACCACTGCACCTGTGCCACCCTTTGTTGTTCTTTTATATGTTATCCTCATTCACATAAAGATCATTAAGTTTTGTTTTTGTGCTTCTCTGGGTAGCTTGTTGGTCTAGGGGTATGATTCTCCCTCTGGGTGCAAGAGGTCCCAGGTTCAAATCCCACACAAGCTCTGGATTTTGGCTTAGTTTACAGGAGCTGCTCTAGGACTGGTGTGCTCTCTCTTATCTCTGGAGTGAATCTGATGAACGCTTTCAGACAAACTCCATTGTCTTCGGTTTCCCACAGGAGCTCTTCATTTCAAGTTTGTTGTGCAAAGTAGTCAAAATGTAACAATGAATGCTTGTAGTTTCAACTACCTGAAGCTTCAACCAGAGAAGAACAAAAACAAAACTTAAACTAATTAAAACCACTTTTAAAACAATTTTTTTTTGGGGGGGGGCACACCTCCTTACTTAATTACACTAATTCCGGGATCACTAAACCACGGAGAACAGAGAATAACCTACACAGAGTGAATCTGATGCCAGAGAAATAGAAAATTTACCAGCAGTGATTTCCGTGGGGAAAAAAAAAATCACAAAATCATGTAAAAATGTAATA